>NW_006489186.1:0-796 GCF_000325575.1 Pteropus alecto | reverse complement strand
GCTCATGGAGGCTGAACACCCAGCGGCCGGTCCCACCAACTTCCTGTGCCTGCTCCCCGTTAAGGACCCTGAGCTGGAAACCTTGGTGGATCAGATGTGGTTTATGCAAGAATAACAACGTGGAATGTCGATTGGGCCCCGTCTTCAAAGAAGGGGTCCCGGCCTCCAACCAAGAGGTCAGCAACGTGTCCACGATGGCGTGTTACGTCGGAGTGAAGTATTTAAGGTCCGCGCACATCCCCTGCTTGGCTCCCCGCTTCCGCCGACCTTTGCGCAGACCAGATGCGGCCCGGCTCGCGCTGGCAAATGTTAGCTCCTCATCACGCCGCCGCCCCCGCCTTGGGAGCTGGATCCGGCTTCACACCCAAAGGCCATTCCTGCCCTGTGACATTTCGCCAGTGAACGCTCGTTCGCTGCTGGAGTGTCCGCGTGCCATGCCGGACCGGCGCGATTTGCAGAGAACACGTGGGGCCCAGGACATTTCTAACCTACACATTCCAGAAGCCTCAGCCCACGCGTTGGCAGAATCCACGGAGGCCTGGGGAGGTGGCTATGCACGCGCAGTCAGCCGTCCTGAAAAAGCACAGCACCTCCTGGACCAGCTGACCCTCCCGGCGACGCCCACGACCGGCGGCCTCCGATGCGGCTGACCTCCCGGCGCCCTCTGAGCCGCGTCCTGTCGCTCTTTTCTGCCGACTGCAGAGGGACACGGAAAGGCCGATGGACCTGCTCGGGTCAGCACTGGGTGGGACGGGGCGGTGATACCTTCATCTAACGCGTGTGCGTGTGCGTGTGC
>NW_006489185.1:0-795 GCF_000325575.1 Pteropus alecto | reverse complement strand
TTTCAAATGCCCACCAGACGGCAGCAGAGAATAATCTCTCATGACATGTACTTTTTTGTTTAACCCAAGATACACACAAGAGGTCCATGTTCAAGAACATTGTTTGACCAAATGTCCTCAGATGTCATTTTCTAACTATATGAGATAACGACAAACAAAAAATTTTCATTATGACATGCCCTTACATGTTATTTTCAAATGCACCCGAGATAGCAGCAAAAATAACTTTTAATGACATGCACAATAGTGTTATTCCACATATGCCCACCGGATAGCAGCATAGAGTGATATTCATGATAACCCACACAAGAGTGTAATTCCCAAAATGCCCACAATATGGTAACAGAAAATAAATTTTGGTGATGATATACACCTGGGTGTTATTTTCGAAATACCCACGAGATGGTAGCAGAGAACAATTTTTCATGACAGGCTCTTCTGTGTTATTCCCAAGATACACATGAAATGGCAGCAGAATAAAATTTCATAATGACATGAACTTAGGTGTTATTTTTTAAAAGCGCATGAGATAATAGAAATAACTTTTCATGACATGCACTGCGATGTTATTTCCCAATTGCACACCAGATGGCAAAAGAAAGCAAATAGTTATGATGACATACACCTGGGTGTTATTTTTTAAATGCCCACTAGATGACAGCAGACAAAAACTTTTCATAATGACATGCCCTTGTGTTTATTATCAGAATGTACGCAAGATAGGAGAGGCAATATGCACTGTGGTGTTAGTACCAAAATGCCCACCAGAGGGCAGCAGAAAATGAATAGTCATGA
>NW_006489184.1:0-795 GCF_000325575.1 Pteropus alecto | reverse complement strand
CACTATCCTCCACCCCCATCCCACCTGCCTGGCCTTCTGCAACCCCACTCAGACACCTCCTTTCCTCAGGTGCAGCGTCCCACAGCACTGGCTTCGCCCTGACTTGCATGGAAGCTCCTGTGACACAGGAGTGTCTGCCCTGCAGGTACAGGTCTGACTCCCCTCCGTCTCTGTGTTCCGCCCCGCCCCCAGCGTGACAGCAGCTTGCCTGCCTCCGTGGCTAACACCAAGCTCTTGCACAGTTGCCCACATGGCTCTCTCCCTCACCTCCCTCTAGGCTTTGTTCCGATGTTGTCTTTGGACCATTGCATTTAAAATGGAAATGTCTTCCACCTCATCCTTCTTTTCCTGCTTTATTTTTCTCCACAGAACTAATCACAATCCGGCATTTTGTTTATGGTGCTTATCTTGTTAATTTTGCCTCCTCCACAAGGATGTAAGCTCCATGGGGGCAAGGAATTTTGTCTGTTGAATTCCTGTCTCTATCCCAATGTCTAGCACAGGACCTGGCATCTAGCAGGCACTGAAAACCATTTGTTGAATGAATGAATGAAAGAAAGAATGGGAACTCCTCAGTCAACCAGGGATATAGATGATGAAAAGCTTCTACTAATTCTAACAGTCTCTATAACCAGGGGTGGATTGAGCATCTGCTGTATGCGAGGACTCGAATTAGTTTATCTGGGATTCAAACCAGGTTCTATTCACCATGCCATCCTGCTCCTCAGTAGAAGAAATGTAACCTCAGGGACCCACCCTGCCTAATGTGTGAAGAGTGAGGGCATGGTGGGCACC
>NW_006489183.1:0-795 GCF_000325575.1 Pteropus alecto | reverse complement strand
GTAAAAATTTTTATTTTGTATTTCCTGTGCTTCCCAGGGTCATAACATCTGGCAGTCATCCTAGAAGACATTCTCATGAGGACCAGGGATTTCGATGTTGTACTCACATGCGGGATGATAAAAAAATGTTCAGAGGATAGGTCATTCAAAGAGCCACTGGAATCAAAAAGAAGATCCCATCCCCAAATTCAGACAGTTTTGGAATCCTTTGAACAGCAACTGTGCTTTAGAAACAAACATACATGTATATTAATAAATACATACATTCATATATAATCATATGCATGACAATCGGTTATCTATAAATTGATCGTATTCTTTGTGTTGCCCTTATTGCTCAGCCGCACTCTGTAACCAAGGATGAGTCATGGATTGTGGAGGAAGAATTTCCTCTTCTCCTCCTTCTGAGGAGACACTAGTAGGGTTTCTGTCCTGTGGAGTCCAAATGAGAGGTTTTGAGTCAGGTTGAGGTAGGTAGGAGATCTGGACTTCTCTTTATTATTACTTTACTTCAAATGTTTTATTTTGAAATTTAAAATGTTTTTCATATTATAAAAAGAAAAACTTATTCAATCACTGAAAAGTTTAAAATGCACAGAAGAAATGTAGAAATATGGCTTCTCCTTAAAAAACATTTTAACTATTACATTGTTGAAAACTTCATAGACTCCAGTGCGATGGCTCTCTCTGGAGCTGCCTTTTATAGTGGTCCTGATTTTCAAAGTGTTTATATATATTAAATATATGTAATATAATAATTAAAAGTAATAGTATATGTAACATTATATAAATAAA
>NW_006489182.1:0-796 GCF_000325575.1 Pteropus alecto | reverse complement strand
CTAAAGAACGGAGCGATACAAATGAAAATAAGGAGATGATGCGCCCTACTTTGCTGAAGACATTCGTTCACCAAGCGACTTCATCTGTTCAGAATGGGACAGAAGCCCAGGGAAGAAACCAAAGAAGTCCCCGGAGAAGGAAAACAGTCACCCCTAACATCGCGTACAGCTGTTTCCACTGTCTTCGAAAGGAAGACATCTCTCGGTGCCCACGGGCCTGTCCACCTACATAGAAGCCTAATAACCTTGAACATGCACTGTCTCGGTCTCAAGCACATAAGAATCCTCAAATTAAGAAGGTAAGGCGTGGTTGTGACCGGGAGGGCGCACCCACACCCGCGGAGTGGCCATCACCCGAGGGGAAGGGGCCACATCGACACAACTGAAGAATTAGAAACAAAAAGTTAAAAGCCTAAGAATCAACGTGGGCCCAGTTCATGTAAGCAGAAGTGTGTACAACGGTCATAATGATAAGACCAAGCCACCGGGAAAAATCACATTGTGGTCACTTTACCATATTTAAGGCAGGGAAACAAAGTATTAGAAAAAGATCTCACTCCCCAGCCCTGGTGGTTACTGGGTGACAAAACCGTGGTTATTAGGAGACTGGCCCTCCGTGACTGGAAACTTCACCCACGTGGCGTGGCCTGCGTGTTCCGGGGGGCAGAGCCGCCTCGGGACCCAGCTCCCCAGTGACTCCGACGGCGGACGAGCCAGCGTACAGATTAGCGTCATCTTAACGGTAACTCGGGGACAGTGCACACACAGGCCTTCTCACACCTACCCCTCAGCTCAC
>NW_006489181.1:0-795 GCF_000325575.1 Pteropus alecto | reverse complement strand
CCATGGAATATGTTTATGATATCATTTCAACTGCTAAAGATATAAAATTTATTTATGAAATGATGTCTTTTATAAAATCCATAAACCTACATGTCCATGCTCTCATGAACACATATAAACAAACCAACTTCCTGAAATGACAGGAATTGTTTCTTAACATATTTTGGATGATTTTATGCACTAATTCATGTGAATTTAAGTATCTTGGGTCAAAAAATGTATCAGTGGTACTTATTTTCATATTTTGAGATTATATAGTAAAGGAAACAAGTAAAAAAACATACAAACTGAACAAAATATGGATGCCTTTAACTCCAATTTCTATAAAATACCTATTGAAACATATAAATACCATTCTTGCACTTACATTTAGATAAGCAGGCATTAAAAAAGCCAAAGAATGTATTGGTTTATTACACTAATAAAACAATGATTTAAGATTTTAAGAATTGTTAGTGTTACACATTAAATGATTAAGATTTTTAAAATCATTGCATTATTGAAAACTTGAAAAAAATTTGGATACTTAAAAATCAGAACAAAAATGAAACTGGAGAAAAACCTGTCATTAATCAGGAACATTTCTATATTCAGTGAGACAAAAGACTATAAGACAAAAACTGACAACAGGCAAAGAACATTGTAACAGAAAAAGGGTCCATTTGTGGCAGCCTGACCCTGCCTGGCCATTTCCTACTTGATCGAGTTCGTTCCTGATTGCCCCTCTCTCACATCTCAATGATTCTCTGGCTGACATCAATTTTCTCATAGCTTGCCAACCAATCAATGTTCTCC
>NW_006489180.1:0-794 GCF_000325575.1 Pteropus alecto | reverse complement strand
TGAGGGTGCATATCTAGTTTCCTCAGGGAGCGATGCAAGAGACAGGGTCCCCAGAGAACTCCATCTCCCCTCCGAGTGTGGGGTCACGGCGGAGGAGAAAATTCCTGATTACTCTGAGATCTCAGGAAGGTGCTCCTATCGTCGGGCCATCTAAGAAGTCTGGGTCTCGGTAAAGGGGCACAGAAGTTTGTACGTAGGGGACTTCCCGCTTCCTCTGCTCCTTGCAAAGAGGATCGAAGTGGAGAAGAGTATTGTCGTTTCAGTGAACCGTTTACAAGCCAAACTTCTTGGAACGCCCCCCTCCCATCTTCAGATTGGCAGGAAGGGGGCTTCCTCCCGCCCTCCCGGACCCCCACCTCCCATGGGTCCTAGCTGTGAGGAATTGCTGCTGCTGCTTGTTTCACCGACAGCTGGGCCCCGGTGGGCCTGCGGTTCTCGGCTTCCCCGCCCGGGCCGCTGCGGAGGAAGGAGGGAAAATATTCTTCCCTTGAGGGGAGCGAAACCTGGGCACCCTGGGTAAGATAACGGAACCTTAACACCTACGTACCAGGGAACGCAATCTTAGCCGTGCCTGGGTCTGAAATTGTGTGACCCCGCCCCGAGAGGGGTACACGTGCGCCCTGTGGCGCGGCGGCACGGCTCTGGGCCCGGCACTGCTGACAGGGGCCCAATACTGCCACGAGCCTGCACGGGGCTTTGCCTGCGGCTGCAACAGGGATGCAGGACGGGATGGATCCTTGGCCCCCCACTGCCAGAGGAGAACGGCAGCACGGGTATGGGTCCGGGTCCGGGTC
>NW_006489179.1:0-796 GCF_000325575.1 Pteropus alecto | reverse complement strand
CACACATACACACACCGACACACGTACACTCACGTACACACACGCGTGCACACTGCAACAGGACACAAGCAGTCTTTTTTCCATGCTGGCCACCACGCCGCTCTTCTCAGCTGCGGCTCCTGTCACCCTCACGGGATTGCCACAGACTCCTCTAAGCCTCTGTCACCTGCAATCTGAAGATCGAGCAGGGATTTCTTGAGCGGCTTTGAGCTGAGAAAGACTTGAGCCGAGAGTCTGCATTCTAAATTTCCCGTCTCACCTTCAGAGAAGACAGCAGGTGCAGTCAGGTTACTGTGAGGCGAGCAGCCTGCAGACGCAGGAGCATCACCCGCGGAGAGGAGGGGCCAGCCCCGGAGGACCGCAGTCGCTGGAAAGGGCCGGCCATGCCCCACACAGCGCGACTGGTCCTCGGAGCACCGCCAAGTTGTCGTCAGCACCCGTTTTCCCCTGAAGGAACCGGGAGCCGGGAGATTCGGGGCAGCGCTTAGAGACCGCGGGGCCCACGGCATGGCAGGCTGTGCTCTGTTGTTTAGGGACCACCAAGAATATCGGTCACTGGGCTCGGCGCACCAGCAGGTGCCAGACGATGACTCCCCGGAGCTTAGCGCCAACGGCCAGCACTGCAGTGTCTGGAGACACAAGGAGCAGGACGGAGCCCAAGCGGGGTGCTTCCGGGGTCCGTCTGTGTCTCCCACACGGAAGAGCCAAAGAGACCGCGAGGAGGCACTCGGGACATGAGGGGATCGGATCGCTTTGCTCTGTGGGTCTGTCGTCAGCTTCGCCGCGTGAGGGTGCA
>NW_006489178.1:0-795 GCF_000325575.1 Pteropus alecto | reverse complement strand
TTGGGGTCCTGCTCACCCTTATTCTCATCCTGACTCTGCTATTACCATGCATTTGGGACAAGGCATTCCCCTGCTTTGGGCCTTGGGACCCCAAGGAAGGACTCAGTGTGATGCCTGGTACAGAGGACATGCTTAACCACTGGGGGCTCTGTGTCATGACTGCTGTGCCCCAACTCTGAGAACAGGCCCTCCCAGCAAGTAGTCGACCCAACAATAAATATTTGTTGGATTTGCACTCTAAGGTTGAACAAATGCCAGCTTACATTGCTGCCGGAAGCACTAGAGAAGCACAAGGGTCCGGGAGGAGCCAGACAGTCTTCTCAAGTAAGGTGTGTAAATTCCATGTAGGTTTCTGTCTGACCACTGGCTGACCACTGGCTGCTGTGGGAGAGAACTTTTAATTGAACCCCCGTGGGGTAGAAGTGAGGGGGCACGTAGCTCCCTTTACCCAGTCTCCCTGCCAGGTCGGCAGGCTCATCCACCCAGACTTAAGAGAGCTCCCTTTCCCCCAAGGGCACTGAGGCTTCTCTCTAGAGTTTCTTGGTTAATCTATTTCTGGATCGGTCTGCAGAGTTGTTGTATACATAGACCCAGTTACCAAGTACATGATCTAATTAGCAAGGCTCATTTTAAATGGCTAAGTGGAACATCCCCTCATCACAATCCCAGTGACCCATTTCCCAAATGCTCCCTTTATGCTGTTTTTTTCCCCCTCTGCTTCTTGAACAGAGGAAAGGGGAGGAAACAACCATTTGCATATTTATTTGCTCCAGTGGTGGGCAACTGTTTACTCTC
>NW_006489177.1:0-795 GCF_000325575.1 Pteropus alecto | reverse complement strand
TGTCCTGAGCTAATAGGACACAAACCTGGAGCTGCTGCTGGTTATTGTCGCCCCGTCCTGGGGAGAGTCTGCCCAGCGGGAAGCCAGCACGAAGGGGAGAAGGACCGAGGGATGAAGACAGACAGGCCGTGTCTCCTTGCTGGTCGAGAGGCGTCCACAAGCTTTCCGAGAAATGCTCTATCCAGTGGGCCTCACACTCTTTGGTCTGAGGACTCCTTTGCCCTTTTAAAATGTATCGATGGCTCCAAAGAGCTTTTGATTTTGTGAATTATTTTCGCTGCTGTCTGTCACAGTAGAAATTAAAATTGAGAAAAATTTAAGATAGTTCATAAAACTAACAACAACCCCATGATATATGAACATATTTTTATGAAAAACAACTGTTTTCTAAACCATCATTGTTAGTGAGAAGTAAGGCACTGTTTTACATGTTTTCAGTCTCACTTAATAGAAGATAGAATTCTCACTCTGTGTCCGCATTGAATATATTGCCATGTGTCGTTTCGGTTAAAGTATATGAGGAAAACAGCCTCACGGAGATGTGAACTGTTGGAAAATAGAGGGGTATTTTAATAGACTTTGCAGGGAATTATGAATATTCTTTCTGAATATTATCTGAAAATTTGACAAGTGGTAGTTTCTTACAGGTTAGTTACAGTGTAGAATCTGAAACTATAGAAATCAGCTTTTCATATTCTGTACTCATGAGAGAATGAGCGTGACAAAAGGCAAAATAGTATCTTTGTCAATGTGAGGATAATTTTGATCTTGTGGACCCCTTGGGGGGAGCGTGAC
>NW_006489176.1:0-795 GCF_000325575.1 Pteropus alecto | reverse complement strand
AAAAAAAAAAAAAAGAAAGAAATCAGCCAAGAGAAGGAAGAAGGGGCAGAAACAATATGAGGAAAGTAAAATTTCCCAGGAATCCCCAGCAGACTTCCACTTTGGTCTTATAGGCCAGAATGGTGCCACGCGGCCACTTCTAGCCGCAAGGAAGGCTGTCCTGAACAGAGTCACAGTCACAGTAGTAAAGAAGGAGGGGTGATGAGTGTGGGCATTCATCTGGTGTGATTTGCCAAGAGGGAACCGCCCCAAATGCCTGAGTTCAGTACAAGATGCAGAAAGCCAGCATCAGGGACCGGAAGGAGATCCCTAGGGCTGAGAGAAAGGGCAGACCCTCTAAGAGGGTGCAGCGGTCTCTGTGCTGCCCCCTGGAGTCCCCTTCAGAGCTGAAGCGTCCATTCCCCTTGGCGCAGGGAGTGCAGCCGACATGGTCTCAGCTGTCAGCCTTTTTGGGAAATCGCTTTGGCTGAAAATAGTCACCTTGCCCGAAGTCACACCCTGTTTCAGGACAGCCGTCATCCATCCATTGCCTCATCTCTTCATTACTCTGCCTTCCCGGCCGCAGTTCCCCATGAAGTCCACGGACGTCTTTGTTGAGACGTCTCTGCTGCCCATCTCTCCCTCCTCCCGGTCCTACTTCCTATTCTTCCTTCCCATCAATGTTCCCCCTAAGCACCCCCAAGAAACACCCTGCAGGCTCATTTCCCAGAGGCTCAGACCTCACCTAAGGGGCGAGCCACTTTTTTTTCTTTTTCTGATCCAACCTAACCTTCTGAGCCCTGAGGCGGTGCTGGG
>NW_006489175.1:0-794 GCF_000325575.1 Pteropus alecto | reverse complement strand
TCAGCCTCAAAGAGCGTGTTTATGTAAAATTAAATGAACGCTGGCCGCGAGCTGCACCTTTTTTCTAAATGGGAAATGGGTTGACGCAGGTGGGCAACCCCAAGCCTGACACACTGTAGGCGCCCCATAAGTATGTTAAGTGAACAAATTAATAATAACTTCCACTTGATGAGAAGCTTCTCTGTGCCAGGCGCTTTGCATATTTTATGCTATCATCCAAACAACCCTGGAAAGGGGGTGTCTTTCCCGGTTTTACAGATGAGGAAAGTTGGGGGGTCAGAAAGGTTACGTGACTTTTGCCCAAATACAAAGAACAGCAAACGGGGAGCTCTGCCACTAGGCCAGCTCCTCCGGCCTCTCGGCTCACACGCCCCACTCCTAAATAAATTTACTGCTGTAAACCATGAGGGATTTTCCGATCTTTTTAGCATTGATAAATAAGTGACTTGTTTAAAAAAAAAAGAAGTTCTACGCTAGCACCATATTATTAAACGGTATGCTGTCGCATTCACGTGACGATCTTCACACCATTAAGGCAAGTTCTGAGCTGTCCCCATTTACCATGTGAAGCCGGCAAATTCACTTCAACGCCAGTCGGCTTCAGGACAGAAGTGTACGATGTTGCAAGGCATCAAAAAAAAGACAAAAACTCCTCTAACGAACTGACGTTTGGAATTCTAAATTTTGTGCTGATTTTTTAAAAACGTGTAATTGTTGTTCCAAGTGACAAGATGTAAAGAAAGGTTTGTGCACAGCGCAGGTGTGGAGTCATTATGCTTAGTCAGTGAAAAGCC
>NW_006489174.1:0-794 GCF_000325575.1 Pteropus alecto | reverse complement strand
ATAAGTAATAAAACGATATTAATGAAATTTAACACTAAGAGAACGTTAGGAAGAAACAAATAAGTACTGCCTTGTGACTTGATAGTTATTGGATATCATTTTAGTGACTTAAAACTTTCTAAGGCTTTTTTTATATTAATAATATAAATACATAGAAAATATTACTCTAAATCAATTTTAAATGGTTGTAAAGCAAGGTATTACAACATCAAAATTATAAGAATAAATAATAAAACAGTTGTTGGATACTGTCTGAGAATGCAAACCATGCTAGAGAGCGGTTGGTTATCCCTTGACATCTGCTCCACTGTGGGTGAGACAAAGGACAAAAATGAAGTCTTCCTCCTTTCCAGGGATGTACTTGGCTGTGTTGATCGCAAGGAAAATTACTGCCATTCTTCTGTCATCCAGTCAATCTCCAGCATACCCTGGACCCCCTGGAAGCTTTATTATCTGCTACGCCAGAGCTGCAACGGGCTGAAATAGTCCTTTTATTTATAGGGGTAATAGAATAATTAATTGAGAAAATCAAGCCTGTATTATGTCTTAAAATTATGCTTAAAAATGTCGAAACAGTACTCAGTTGGCTCTCTTTTTATACTTCAAACAAAGGGTTCTTTGTTGTAGTACTCAGTGATGTAGTGGCTCTGTATGGAAAATAATTCTGTTTCATTTAAATTATTGTTTTACATACATGCACAAGGGAAAAGAACTGTGTTTATCAGTAAATTAGCATTGCTAGGGCGATAGTGCAGGTTGAGAAGTCTTTCAGTCTGCCTCCCTTAAAGTATCCC
>NW_006489173.1:0-794 GCF_000325575.1 Pteropus alecto | reverse complement strand
ATGTTACATATCAATACAAATAACTTATAGAGTTAAATGTTCTTTGTTTACACGTGTGTAAAATGATCCCAAGACCAAAATGTTTGAGTACCACTTATCTAGGGCAAAACCTCAGCCTACTTGAAAGAACTATGATTATTCATACATCAATTAATAACATTTCAACAGCCTATAATTAAAGATAAAACAATATAAAAGCCCACTTGGTTAAGATAACAAAAAATAACTTCTGATCTCTGTTTTCCTTTTTTCTCATTTCCTTTTATTTTCTCTCATTTCTTCTCTATGTTCCTATGTCATATATTCATGGCTACTATGCTTACATACTTAATTTTATACTTTTCATCTTTTCCTTTTCCCCTCACTCTCTCTTTCCATACCCAATTCTTTCACCCTGTCCTACCTTTCTTCCTTCCCAGAACCTGATGCTACCTTTTTTCTGCTTCACCACTGCTGTAACTGCACACGAATCAAATTACAAAATTAAAAATAAAAGCTTTGTTTAACAAATAAAGTTTTAGTATATTTCTACCAAATCACTCCTTCTACTCTCCTCTCAAAATAGCTAAAATTAAAAATTTGTTGACATTCATGAAAACTCCCAAAATACCGAAAATAATTTTTGTTATACTTTACTGCAGTTTTTGAATTTTTTCCCTAGAAACATTTTTTAACATTCTTACAGAAACAAAGAGAAAATAAACTTAAAAGAAAATGACTTTATTTATAAACTAGGGAGTGAGGAATCTTCAAATGAGAAGAGTAGCTGAAATGAGAAGAAAAAGGAAGAAATT
>NW_006489172.1:0-794 GCF_000325575.1 Pteropus alecto | reverse complement strand
ATATTTTAGGATTCATCCTAAGAAAATAATGGGACCAGTGCACAAAGATGTAGGTTCAAAATATTCGTAACAGAATTGTCTCAAACAACAATAAAGAGAAAACATTCTAAATGCCCAACAATGGCAGATAGCTAAATGAAATACGACATAGTCCACCAATTCATGGAAACGGAATATTATGCAGCTGTTAAGAGTTTCAGGATAGACATTTTGAACATTTATGGACATGGAAAGATGATCATGGTATTACTATGTGAAAGATCAGATTATAAAAATCACCCAAATTTTGTAAAAATTTAATCTACATACAAATGTACACAGAGACCAGAGTTTCTTAGCCTTGGCACTATTGATACTTTGGGCCAGATAATTCTTTGTTGTAGGACTGTCCTGTGCATTGTAGGATGTTTACTCGCATCCCTGGCCTCTACCCACTAGATGCCAGTAGCGACTTCCCCAAGTTGTGCTTCTGGTTGGAACAATCAAAAGTCACCCATGAGAAAATAATCAAATAGATATATATATTTTTTATTGTTACAGAAAAGTTTTGGGCACTTTCAGTCATTTGCTTGAAAGTCATTTCACATTTTTTTACATAGTAATAATCTTATAGAGGGTGTTTTGAGTTCTCAGGCTAACCCCGCAAGGCTTTTTAATTCAACATGTGGCTGAGTCATAAAGGGCAGCCTCAACCCAAGTCTCGTTGATGAAAGACAGTGTGAAGAATCCAAGAGAAGTGTGTAATGATTTACAATCAGTAACCCCCGCCAAACCCCTTTAATGTCCCTGGTCAT
>NW_006489171.1:0-795 GCF_000325575.1 Pteropus alecto | reverse complement strand
CGCATCATCCTTCATCTACCCTGTAACACCATCGTGGATGCAAACTCGGAAACAGGGAGAAAAGATTATTATTTCCCTGGGGGCCTGGAAAGCAATGTTTGGATTTTGCCCAAGAAACTGGTGAACTAAGGGACAAGCAGGAAGGGAAGGTGTCCATCATGGGACTGAGACGGGGCCCCTGTGAATGCAAATGCCAAGAGCTCAGCGAGCGAAAAGGTTGGGGCCACTTACTACAAACCAGCTACTTGATTTTGTCTCTTTTCCCCCCATTTCTAAGCCCAAAACAATTGTGTGGACGGAATTAGGTGAGTCTGAAGGGCTGCCGGCTGTGCCAACAACTAGTGACTCTCAGTACCCCAGCCCCCTGGCCCGTGGCCCACCTGCCTCCGCCAGAGCCACGGCAGCCTGGGTGCAGGTGGGTGGGTGGGGCCAAGGGCCACGTGATGCCACAGAGGCCCCGCCTTCCGCGCTCACCCATACTTTTGGGTTCTGAGCCCTCCCCATCACCTCCAGGATGCCATACTGCGTGCAGAGGGAGAAAGGACCGAGGAAGTGGGCTTGACGTTCCCGCCTACCGACTGAGGAAAATGCCTGAGCCACGGAGTGTTCTACACGCACGCTGAAGACGCAACCCCGGGCCGCACAAAGAGTTAATGGAAAGGAAAAACATATTTGGGTTGACTTCCCAAGCCAGGGTTGTTCTGGCCCCTTAGTACCTCCTGCCAGAGCAGGAGATCAGAGTCCAGAGGCCTTGGCTCCCCCATTTGAAATGCACAACACACGTGTCGCCACCGG
>NW_006489170.1:0-794 GCF_000325575.1 Pteropus alecto | reverse complement strand
GGCTAGACTGATGTCTCTGGCCAACAGCCAGAGAGGATCTGAGAGACCTGTTACCAGCAGGGAAGTGGACCCTCCCCTGGTTCGGCCTTGAGATGACTGCTTCCTTACTCACCCTCTTAAGTGCAGCCTTAAGAGAGACCCTGAGCTACAGAGCCTCGTTGAGCTGCATCCAGATTCCTAACTGATGGAACTCGTGAGATAATAAGCGTTCATTTCTTTAACCTGCTAAATTTTGGAAAACTTAACTGTATTTCCTGCCTCACCCCCCAAGACTATCATGATCAAGAGTTTCATCAGTGACAGACCTGTGAGTGCACATTTCCCACATTCTCTTCAACACTGTGCTTTTAATCTTTGCAAGACCATTTGCATTTCTTTTACTACTACCTAAGCTTTATATTTAAATATCTGTGTATTGTTTATTTGTATTTCTTTTTTATTGGATTGCTCATTCGTGTTCTTTGCCTGTTTTTCTATGAAAGGTTTTGTCTTTTTTGCACATATGAAGAGTGCTTTAGATGTTAGGGATATTGCAAATTCCCATCCCATCCCCTTACACACACATGTACACACTTTTTCTACATTTTTATTTTAATTTGATATTTTTGTTGCAAAAATCTGTTACATTTTTAAGTGGCCAAGTTCTTAATCGTGGATTTTGTTTTTTGTCTTGATGTTGTAGCTTTAAACCTTTCTTTGTCCTTAAAATATATTAGCATATTTTCTTCCAGTACTTTTATAATTTCAATATCCATAAAAAATCTGTCTAGAATTTAATTTAGTATAAAAGGTAA
>NW_006489169.1:0-794 GCF_000325575.1 Pteropus alecto | reverse complement strand
GTGTTTGATATAAACAGTTTGTGGTCAGCACTACAATCTGATCCTGGTTTTGTTTTGAAAGAGAGAATACAGCTTTTCCATCTCCTGCTTCCAGTTACATAGTCAACTTGATTTCTGTATTGGCCATCTGATGATGTCTTTGTCATCTGTTATCTGTTCTGCTGTTTGAAGCGTGTGTTCCGATGGACAACTTGTCAGCTATGCACAAATCCATGAACTGATTTCCTGCTTCATTTCCAACTCCTAGTCCAAATTTTCCGATGACATTTAATTATGCATTGCTTCCTGCTTTTATTTTCCTTGTCACCTGTAATTATCAGATTGTCTTGTTTTGGTATGTGATCAATTTCTTTTTGGATACTTGAATGAAAGCTTGCAATATTATCTTCTTCAGCCCCTGTAGTTGGAGCATAGACATGAATAATGGTTACGTTACTGGGTTCTCCTAGAAATCTGATTGATATTGTTAAGTCAGACCTTGTACTGTAGCTCCTAAATACCTGTAAGACATCTTGCCTCAATATTAAAGCCACCCCATTTCTTCTGAGTTTGTCGTTTCCAGAATGGAATGCTTTGTAGTTGTCTGACTGGAAATGGCCCATTCCAGTCCATTTTAGTTTACTAACACGAAGCACTGCAGCATCTAGACATTTCGTTTCTTGCTTTACAATTTCCAATTCGCCTTGCTTCGTGCTTCTTACGCTTCATGTTCTTATTGTTGTGAGGCATTGTATTTGCCTTTAGCTTTTGTGCACCTCGGCCACTAGATGTCCTTCCAGCTTTGGTCTACAAGC
>NW_006489168.1:0-794 GCF_000325575.1 Pteropus alecto | reverse complement strand
CTTTTATTTTTGAGGCTATGTTATTAAGTGTATGCAAATTTATAATTGTAACATCTCCCTGTAATATCAAGACAAATTGACACCTTTACCATCGAAAAGTGACTATCTTTATCTTGACTAATGCTCTTTGACATGTCTATTTTTATCTGATACTATTATAGTTACTTCAGTTTTCTTTCGATTAGCATTTTCATGGTAAATCTTTTTTCATTCTTTTACTGTCGATCTCTCTGTATTCTTATCTTGTAGATAGATTTCTCGTAAACAGGATATACAGTATTTCTTCATATCTAGGAACTCTAGGAGTTCTTTGACAAACTATTTTTCATATGCAACAGAGAAAGATAAAATGTTGCCCATTAATCTGTAGTGCAATGTTCTTTGAACTTATAATTATTACTTTATTAATACCATCGGAGCTCTTTCAGAATTTAGATATAGATTTTTATCATATTTTATACTTTTTCCCTGTCTTTTTGTGCCATTCAAAGCAACTTTTGGTTTCAATGCTGCATCATAATATAATCTCTTTAAGTTGCTTTATATGACAATTAAATTCAATATGGATACAACTAACACATATAACTTACCTGAAGACATAGCTATATGAATGGTTATGACCAAGTGCATGCATAGCTAGGCAATAACAACTATATCAGACAGCAATTATACAATGTCATTGATTCTATTTCAGAAATGCAAAAAGTAGAAAACTGTGCTTCTTAGAATCAATGAAATATGAGAGATTAATTACTTATTCAGCCTGGCAATCTTTGTCATTTAATTGGAATGTT
>NW_006489167.1:0-793 GCF_000325575.1 Pteropus alecto | reverse complement strand
GTTGGTTTTAGAGTTAAATTAGAGTTAGGGTTAGGGTTGTGTCAGGGTTTATGTTTAGGGTTATTGTTACTGTAAAATTTACGGTTAACTCTAGGGTAAGAGGTGAGAGTTAGTTTTAGTATTAACGTTTGGGTTAGAGTTAGGGTTAAGTTAAAGTTAGGGTTATGTTAGGGTTAGGTTTAGGTTAGGATTACGGTTTAAGGTTAAGGTTAGAGTTAGGGTCACGGTTAGGGTTATGTAGGGTTAGGTTTGGGTTTAGGATTACGGTTTAGGGTTAAGGTTAGGGTTAGGGTCATGGTTAGGGTGTTTGTAAGGTTTAATGTTAGGGTTAGGGTTAGTGTAAGAGTTTAGAGTTAAGATTAGTGTTTGTTTCAATATTAGGGTTAGGGTTACCTTAAGGTTAGGGTTAGTGTTAGGGTTAGGTTTAAGGTCAGTGATAGGTTCAGTGTTTAGGGTTAGTGTTGGTGTTAGGCTTAGCATTAGGGTTAGTGTACAGGTTAGGGTTAGGGTTACGTTTAAATTTTGGTTAAATTTTGGGTTGGGGATAGGGTTAGAGTTAGTTTTACAGTTAAATTAGTTGTAGGGTTAGGTTGGGATCAGAGGCTAAAGTTAGCGTGATTGTTAGTGTAAAATTTAGGGTTAAGGTCAGGGTTAGAGTTAGGCATAGGGTTTAGGGTTAGGGAGGTGTTAAGCTTATGTATGAGTTAGTGTTAGGATTAGGTTTAGCGTTATGGTTTACGTTAGCGTTACAGTTATATTTAGGGTTAGGGTAAGAGTTTAGATTTAGAATTAG
>NW_006489166.1:0-794 GCF_000325575.1 Pteropus alecto | reverse complement strand
AAAAAAAAAAAAAGCCTTGATATAGACAATAAACAAGTGTGGACTGTGGAAACCATAATAAAAACCCTGTTTGCTTGAAACTCCATAATGACCCACCAAACACATTTAGGGCCTGGATATAGCCCACTGACCACTAGTTTCCATATAATTTACATACCAGAAAATTCACCCTTTAAAATTATCCAATTAAAAGTTTTTTCGTATATTTACAGATTTGTGCATCTATCACCATAATCTAATTTGGGACTATTTTCATCCCAAATGGAAAACTTGTACCCATAATAGTCACTCCCTATTACCCATCTCTAACTTCCAGCCGTAGGCAATCACTAATCTACTAATCTGTGTCTATAGATTTGTCATTCAGACATTCCATATAAATAGAATCATACAATATTTGGTCTTTTTTAAATAACTTTTTCATGTAGCAGAATGTTTTGAATTTCATCCATGATTTAGTATATATCCATGATTCACTATTTCTTTCTTTTTTTTTAATTCACTATTTCTTAATGACAAATAATATTCTCTTGTATGAACATACTATGTTTTGTTTATCCATTCATCACTTATTGGAATTTAGGTTGTTTCCACTTTCAGGTTATTATGAATAATATTGCTATGAATATTTGCATATAAATTTTAGTGTGTAGAAATATTTTTTTATTACTCTATGTAGATACCTAGGAGTAGAATTGCTAGGTCATGTGGTAAAACTCTGTTTAAGATTTTGAGGAAATGCTAAACTATTTTCCATTCCACCAGCAGTGACTTTCTCCACATCCTTGGCAGCA
>NW_006489165.1:0-793 GCF_000325575.1 Pteropus alecto | reverse complement strand
TAGAGGCAGAGATAGAGGCAGAGATAAAGATATTTTCGGAGGCAGACTTGACAGTTCCTGGTGATGGATTAGATCTAGGAAATAACAGATGAGTCAAAAATGATCCCAATAACCTCAGGGAAGATGAAGCATCTGCCTGACATTTTCAGTGATAAGAGCTCAACTCATTTATTGGTTCTATCCAGCATTTGAGACCATTTGAAAATAAAACATTTTCTTTAAATGACAAAAACAAATGCTTTGGAAGCTTACCTAACATTTTGCTTACATAAGGCTCAATGTCCACATCCTGCAGATGTTGATAAGTGTGTGCATGATAGAGACGGAGTGTGGAGTCCAAACGAATGGAGACCCACACACCATCACCCACCCATGCAAGCTGCCGCACTTGGCTCTCCTTCCTGGGGTGTGCATCAAATGATTTCTAGGAAAGATTGTTCAATCATAATGTTACTTTTATTAACACAAAAATTTGGCAGAATGCATACTGAGTGAGGAGCATAAATATTGTTTACTAAATATGATCACTCTTATATACACAATTGCTTTTATCCTCCTGCAAAAAAACAAAATGAAAAACAGAGAACTAGAACTAAAAGATGTTGGATTTCAACACTGTATAAGGATATAGACTTATGAAAGCAATACTGGCACATCCATGTAACAGTATTCAACAAAAAGAGTGAATTTGACCTCAAGATTCTACATGGTTATAGAGAAATACATGAAGATCTTATTTATAATTAAACAAAAGGAACCTACATTGCTGTGTGTGTGTGTGTGTGTGTGTGTG
>NW_006489164.1:0-794 GCF_000325575.1 Pteropus alecto | reverse complement strand
TTACGTTCGAATTTCAGATAAAAACCGCTTTTTGGAGTGTAAGTATCAAAAGAGACACGCTTACACTAAAACGTTCACGTATCTGTAATTCCAGCTTAACTGGGTGTAACGTGTTTTATCTGGCAGCCCTACATCAGAGGGGGGCAATTTTTGCCAGCTTCTCTGGAGAAAACTTCCCTCGACCAACTAATGCAGGCTTCAGCTGAGCCGCCCTGTGGCGGCCCAGCAGAAACCAGGAGGGACAGGGATGGGGGGCGGTCCCGGCCAGGGCGGGGTGTTGCCAGGAGCTCAGGGACAGCGGCTGGGAGCCGTGTGCGGTGTGGCGGAAGGATGTTCCGGTGGAGACCCCCACACTGCCCCGTCGCAGGAGCCAGGTGCTGACAGGACTGCGTTTAAAACCCTGGGGAGGTCCTGACCGGCTGTCACTTGGGTCACAGTCAGCACAGGGGCCCTGTCTTGGGAGGGGGGCTGCTGAGGAGGCCGCATGGCTTCTCGGAGCGAGGCCCCGTCGGGGCCCCAGTGCCCGGAGGCCTGGCGGGCTCGGCCACCTCGAGCTGATCCTCAGCGTTTCTCTTCAGAGCGTCCTCGAAGCGTCTGGCTCGGTCCCGCAGAGACTGGCTCTGGAAGGTCAGCGTGTCCACCTGGTCCTGCAGTAATGATAACAAGGGGGTCCGGCCCGGCCCGCCGCGGACACTGCAGCCTGGGAGCTGTGGCGAGGTCCCCGGAAAGGTCCACGGCGTCGAGGTGACACGCACGCTCTGACAGGTGCCGCACCCCCTCCCAGCCTCCTCCCC
>NW_006489163.1:0-793 GCF_000325575.1 Pteropus alecto | reverse complement strand
AGTCTGCGGTAATCTGTTATAGCAACCCAAAAGGACTAAGACAGAGACAAACTAGATCAGTGGTTACCTAGAAGGAGTTCCATGGGGGAAAATGGTGGGTAATCTCTGATGGGTATGGGTTTCTTCTAGAAACATGACCCATTCAAACTGATTGCGGGGATGGTTGAACGACACTGCGAATATACGAAAAATCTTTGAATCGTATGCTTTATATGGGTGAATTTTTCCAACGAGGCCATATCAAAACAAAGAAAAAAAGCCAAAAAATCCACAATGTTTATTATTCAGATTCTCCAAACAATCTGAATACTTCAGTAATGAACATGAAATCAAAAGTTGTAATGTTGGTCTGAGCTTTGTTTTACATGACTGGGTGACGTGATGACTCTCATATTTAATATTTTTAACTACCCCAATATATCTTTTATTTATTTATTTACACCAGCCTTCCATTACTTTTATGACTTTATAATCTGGCATACAGTAGGTGCACCTTGAATGTTTATGAAAATATGACTACATGACCAGTATGCCATAAAGTGCAATATTCACATAAGCAGGCTTTGCATCTATTCCAGATTTGTACATTTTTAAAATTTTTGATGGATGGGAAGTGAGAGTTGGTGTGATGTCTGTTTGAGTTTTGTCCACAGGTCTAATTTTGCATTTACTTTCACTGCTGGACACTTTGATTCCATTGATGTCCAGAAGATGAGAAGCTCTTACTTCGCATAATTTTAAGTCATTCCATGTAACGTCTCCCAATATACGAATTAATAGACTCATTCAACAA
>NW_006489162.1:0-794 GCF_000325575.1 Pteropus alecto | reverse complement strand
AAAGTCTGAGGCATGAGAACAAGAAAGTTTTCAAAAGTTTTTCATTAGTGTGATCTAAAACAAATAGAATTGACCCTCCATTTACCAGAAAACTAAATAAATTATGTCATTCCCTGAAGCATTCTGATAATCAAGGGTTCCTTTTTATTTAAAAATGAAACTTTGTATCACAATGTGTATGTGGGAGGGACAGTTTGCATTACAATTTTAACATTTGTATATGTTTATTTTTCTTGGAGTGGGCATTTCTATCTATCATTAGCTGGAAACAACACACATAAACTAAAAACCAGATAAGGAAACAACGAAAGAATAACAATAATAATTTCAACAATGGAACTGGCACTTGGCCATTTTTATGGATATGAGTACTGGGATATCCAAATGGCAGAAGAGAGCAGGAAAGAGGCTTTTGCCCAAAATAGCCCATTTTAATGATGACTAATGATGGGACTTAGCACTGGTAAAGACCTGCAAACTGCTCCTGAGGTGAAATGCATCATTACTTAGGGCTTCCAAACCATTCTGTAAATTAAGTGTAGCTTTTGTCTTTTGAATCATTTGCAAGGATGGTTTTGGTCTCTCGGCAAATCAACCCTCTAATATTTAATGAGCAGTAAATATATGAAGAACAGAGTCATTTCAAGACTGGGACAAAACAAAAAAAACCCACCGTATTTCTCTGCTTTCATTCCCTTCCATTATTCCTGCTTCCTCATCTTTCCTCCACCTAAATAGAAGCATTAAAAAACAAAAACATACCTGTGTTCTCAGTCTATGGCCAAGACCATCCC
>NW_006489161.1:0-793 GCF_000325575.1 Pteropus alecto | reverse complement strand
TTTTTTTTTTTCCATTTAGTTGTCCACGTTGTAGTCAAGAATGTAAGTGGGTTGATTAGTTTTTCATCTGTTTTGAATTTTCTTCTAGTCGCTGTCAAAAAGGTTCACGCCGTGGCGATCCCTGGGGTAGTAGCAGCAGAGTGTGGCATCACCAGAGGTGTTTTCACAGCATGGAAAGAACCATGCTGTATCCACAAGCAAGCGCTTGTTTATTTGTTTCTGACTAAGGTTTTTATTATGAACATCTAGCTTATTTGGACCCTGTTATTTTAATAAGTGCTTTATTATAGCTTGCAGAATGTTCTTGAATGCAGATAACTTTATTAAAAACACATTGTTGGTCTGAGGCCAGTAATTTTTAAGGTGAACTCAATTCGAATGTAGAGTTTTTAAAAAGTCTTGGTATCAAAAGCTGTTGCTTTATATTGGATACATTAAGGCTAACAAATTACAAACTAATGTAATAGGAAAAAATATAGAATTAGATTATTAGCAGGGCAAAAGTGTAACCTAAGAGCAGATGGTCTTAGCAGATTTTCAAGGAAGCACCTTTAACAGCTAAAAATAGCCAAGGCTTTGGAGATGGTGAGAAATTTTCCGGGGGGGTGGAGGCGCGGGCGGTGGTTCTAAAATGGAGGGAGGGGTGTGGAAAGGAGTTTTTAAATAAATATGATCGCCATGAAACTAGATCAACAAAGGTTTGACGATTAGCAGGGAGCTTTAAAGAAGCCTTGCTCTGCAACCTAAATGCCTATCAGCAGACGACTGGATAAAGAAGTTATGGTTCATATAT
>NW_006489160.1:0-793 GCF_000325575.1 Pteropus alecto | reverse complement strand
CTGAGGGCCAGAACTAGCAACGCGGGGCTCACCTTGAACTGTAGCATGTTTTCGGTGTGGTAGATCACTGTGAGGTTAAGGAGGCTGATCTTTGCAGAGAGAGGGTCAGAGACAGCTGTGGCCGATGAGGGGGAGGATCGCGTGTCCCGTGTTGGTGGTGGCGGTGCTGCCTCTTGCGCTGACCCGGGGGCGGTCAGCAGGGTAAGGTCCACAGTGATGCCGGCGGGCAAATACTGGATGTTACTGGCTGCATAATTAGGGATGGTGTCATAGAAACAGGTGGGCACGCCAGGAACGGCTGTTTGCTGGAACAAGGGGGAGGGCAGGGTGGTGATTCTTGGTCAGCTTCTAACACCACACTCCAAGGTTCGAATTACCAAAGAAGTTGGTCAGCATAGATTAAGTCTCTGCCACCATGTCTGTTACTATGAGTTGGATTATATTCCCCCTCAAAAGATGTAAGGTCCTCATCCCCGGTTCCTGTGGATGTGACCTTATTTGGATAGAGGGTCTTTGCAGATGATCTAGTTAAATGAGGTCATTTGGGTGGATCTAATCCAATATGACTGGTGTCCTTATTAAAAAGGAAATTTGGACATGGGGACAGGCAGGCACCCGGGGAAAGAACACCATGTGAAGATGAAGGCGGAGATCGGGGTGATGTTTTTGTAAACCAAAAAGCACCAAAGATGGCCAGCAAAACATCAGAAGCTAGGAGAGCGACATGAAGCAGATTCTCCCTCACAGCCTCTGAAGGGACCAACCCTGCCGACACCTTGATCTTGAACTTCTA
>NW_006489159.1:0-793 GCF_000325575.1 Pteropus alecto | reverse complement strand
GGTAAAATTGGTTTCGTTATACATCATTTCTCTTACTTGCAAAAACCTATCGATGACATTAGGCGAGGACTTACTGTACTCCAGAAGAAATGGCCCAAAGAATCAGAAGTGGTCGCCTCTGGGAAGAGCGCTGGAGGAGCGCGAGGAGCGATGTGAGGAACCCCTCCGTTTTGTTATAAACGTTTTAATATCATTTAACTTTCTAAATGATGTGCATGCGTACCTTTGGTAAAATAATCAATTTGTAAAATATGTTATGGTTTTTTTCCGAAACAATAAAAATAAGACAAGTGTAAAGAACTTTAATTAACTCAATGAATCAACACGGTGATGGACTACGGACTCCTCCAGATAAGGGGCTGGTCTTAGTCTCCTCGTCTTCAGCATCTAGCACTGAATAGGAACTCAATAAATATTTGTTGTTTGACTGATTTCTCTAGTAAAGGGTGTCTTGGGCTACACTGATAGAACGATTCTAAAGGAAAAGTTAATAGCTAACACTCATTGAGCATCTACTTACTACATGTCGGTCTTTGTTCTAAGTGCTGGGCGTATGCCACATCGTTTAATTTTCACAGCTCCACGAGGAAGGTGCTCACGTTGTCCCCGTTTTATAGATAAGGAAGCTGAAGAACAGAGAGGTTTGTGTAACTCCTTTCAAGTCACACAACTAGGAAGCGTCAACGTTGGATCCACACTCAGTCGGCCTGGCTCTGGATTCTCCACTCTCAACTGCTAAGCCTTACAGCAAAGGGGGAGGTGTCCTGTGGTCAGGCCGCAGTTGGAATATTCT
>NW_006489158.1:0-793 GCF_000325575.1 Pteropus alecto | reverse complement strand
AAAAAAAAATGTTGCAGGATATCACTTTGATACTTATGTGCTCTGATAGAAGAAATTTCCTGGGTCTCAGGCTTCGTTCCTGAAACAATTTGGGGGAACTACTGTAGATTTCATGCCTCCAGCGCCACCTTTATCCTTAATTTTGTCCCCTTTCTATGTAGAACAGGATTCGAAGAAAGTAAATCATGGTTCTTTATTCATGCAGCCTATGTGTTGAACCAATCACTTGGAAGTGGATTGCTCTGAATGTTATGCAGATGGCCAAGCACTTGAAACTATTAGAATGCTAACCTAACCACTTATATTGCTGTTATTGCCAGATTACTAAACTGTATCACCAAGATCCTGTCAGCTTTTCAAAAGTAGAGATTTTCTTATGCATTTTTCTAGTCATTGAACCTCGCCTTGTTACAAGCACATAGATCATTATGATCAATAAATATATGTAGAATTAACTGATGGAGGACTTGAATCCAGCTCTTAAAATCGAAATGCATTTTTTTCACTGTTAGGACACCAAATTCTGTGTGTCTTGAAAAGAAGAAGGGAAAAGAACTTTCACAGTGTAATTAACACTAAGCAGAGGCTTAAAAATAGATCTAAGCTGTTTTAAAAGCTTCCTTTCTTATTTATGAATTTGGCTTTTGGGAACATTGGATTCACTTCGGTTATTCAAAGCTGTATCTTTGGTATAAACTCTCTAAGTCTCTGAGAGTTTACTGTTAATCGTGATTATTGTCAATGTCAGAATCCTCTGGGAGCAGATCTGTACAGCACAGGAACTGATCCACAG
>NW_006489157.1:0-793 GCF_000325575.1 Pteropus alecto | reverse complement strand
TGATTCGACGATGTCTTTCCTCGGCTTCTGTCTTCTCTCGGCTTCTTCTCTCGGCAGAAGCCGGCACAGCCGTGAAGCACTGGGCCAAACCGGCGAAGATCCCCGCACGCGGGAAGCTCACGTTTCGGCGGAGGTCTGGCGGGAACGAAAACGCAGCCGACCGCAGTCACAATCGTCTGTATTTTCCCCCCGCTCTGCTATCTGTTCCATTACATCGATGACTTTCTAACACCGTAAAGGAGGAAAAGTGTGAGCGGGGAAGGGATGGGCGGTGACTTTAAGGAGCGGGAAAATAAAAGGGTCCCTCCAAGTATGCTATGATTGTCCTCTACCGAAAGAGGATTTCTAACGGAACCTGCATCGGGAAAAAAGCCGGGGTCTCTCGGTGACGAGATCCGAGTGGGTCCATCGACGGGAGGGGTAGGGTCATTCCACACCGGGGAGATCAATGTTTTACAAAGACAACTGGATTTCTTTTTTGCGATATTCCGGAGGGGAAAGACGCACCCCCCCCCGCCCCCCGGGGAAAGGAGGAGAAGGGACAGCCGGATGATCCTCCCAACCCGGGGAGACCACTTCTCTCCCAAAGGAGGTGCCGAAATCTGCCCCGGCCAGAGACACTTCCGAGCCGTGGCTTCCTCTGAGGCTCCGATTGCTTTATGCATCTCCTGATTCGCGTGACCCATTTTCCCTACTTCTCACCTACGTATCGGAAACCGTTCCATTTATGGCCATCCTCTCCCAAACGTAAATTACAACACAAACACGGAACGGTCATTTAGAGACGCGACAG
>NW_006489156.1:0-793 GCF_000325575.1 Pteropus alecto | reverse complement strand
GGCCTAAGAAATTGAACAAAAGGGCAAGCATATCGAGAGCAGGCTTTGTGGCCAAGAAACGAGCAATCTACAAGTCTCCTCTTTACGCATTTTTACTATTTTCATACTAACAAAGTTGAAGAGGAGGAGGGATGTGACTTGATTTTTATCACTTGTGGTTATCAGATAGGTGAAGATGAGGCAAAAAAATATATACATTTTATGTCAGCCTGGTGAGGCTCAGACAGACTTCCTACTGAGATTGATAGGGACACCTCTTGGTTAGGAAAATGAACCAGTGCATCAGGGACCTAGGATCTAATAGTAGGTGGGTCCGATGGGATTTCTTAACTGGGTTTCTTAAAGGGCCCCCGAGTTCATTCTGTTAGCTTCCGATGGTATTGTGTTCTTCAAGCATAGAGTTGTCATCAAGCCGGAAAGATTTCTTTCCTTTCCTTGACACTTATGGGGAGCTCTGTCCAGGCTTCATAGGGTGGCTGCAGAGGCACATGTGACCGAGAGAGAATCTTTCCCTCTGAACAGAAGGTGGGGGAGAGGCAAAAGTTTTGAAAATTTCTTTCGTATTTCATCCACCAAAGGGAAAGTATCCAAAGAATTAGATGTTTTTCAAGGGATTGTTTTCACGGAGAGCCTTATTCATAACTCGCTTCTTTATAATTGGGGCTTTAGCTCTTAAAAAACGAGAGCTCACTTTGGGACACCCCTACGTGTGGGGTGAAAGGTGGTCTTGCCCTTTGTTCAGTTGCTAAGTCCTACTGGTTTTCAATGCTGCCCAAAATATCACTTCCTCAGA
>NW_006489155.1:0-793 GCF_000325575.1 Pteropus alecto | reverse complement strand
ACCAGGTGCTATAGGTGTAAAAAAAAAAAATAAATCAGTATCTCATATGTATAAGATTACACACGTCAACTGCGTTTCATTGTTATTAATAGCACTGAGAAAAAAATGAAGTTATGTTTATAATGTAATCCTGTTTTACAAGGGAAAAAAAGCAGGAGGACTTGTATCTGTATACTTGTCTGTGAGCCCAGAGAAGGTGTAGGAGGGTACATACTCACCCAGTTCACTCTAGTTACTTCGTGGAAGGTATGATTGAGAAAGGAGTTATTGGTTCCGTTTTGGTTCCGTTTCTGTATTGTTTGGTGTGTTGTATGAGCTTGTATGTATTATTTTAGAATTTAAAAATCAATCAAAATGATAAATCCAATTACAAGGTTACACAAGAAAAGACAGTTGAATGTTTTTATAATGTAGAAGAGAAGACTCCGTTTTAGGAAAGCCTGAAGCCTTAAGATAAAAGATAAACCACATGTATGAAAATCTTAAAAACAAGCACTCTTGACCCTCGATTCTCCTTCTAGAAAACCTATATATGTGTCAAAGCCCAAATCTAAGGTCAAGCGGCCCAGGCTCTCCTTCCCGTTGTTCAGCACTTGGCTGCTATAGGGCAGTGGGTAAAGGTCCATGTCCACCTCCAGATCCAGAGATCAGGCTGCATATGTGATGAGCCCCTGACATGCAGGGCACCTGGCAGTGGCCCCAGAGGCCCAGGCAGGGTCCGGAAAAGAAATACTTTCAGGCAGCTGGGGATGGTGTGGGGCAGCAGTCCCCAATCTTTTTGGCACCAGGGACC
>NW_006489154.1:0-792 GCF_000325575.1 Pteropus alecto | reverse complement strand
CGTTCAAATTATCATCAAGTAGTATGGTTTTACCTTGCCTTCTCTCCTGTACATATCTTATCCTTTTAATTTCTTCAGTCACTGCCCTAGTTCAGTGCCTCATCATCTGTTGCCTAGAGTATTACAGTAATATTCCAAGTGATCTACTTGCCACTATTCCTTTGCTCATCAAAGTGTCCTTTCAGCTACTGCCAGAATTAATGTAAATGCATTTGTGGTATAGTTGAAAGAACTCTGAATTTGGGGAGTTAGAATCTCAGGTTATGTCTCTTTTTATTCCTTTAGCTAAGTTATTTATCTTGAGACAAGATCCATTAAAATAATATTGAGAACTTAAAAATGTAATATAAATTTTAAAATTTTCTAAGACACGAATGTGCCTTTGCTTAGAAATCTTTATGTACTACTGGATCTTTGTGCTTTTGTTCACTGTTTTTCTCTTTACTTATAATTCTTTTACCTGTTCATCTTTGCTTCTGAAAACCTAGTTCAGTTGTACCTAGGAATGGCTCCATTTCTCCATCCCTGTGATCCAGTACTACTTGGTTTAACTTTATCTTACTTGCTAGTCAAATGAAGATTTGTATAAACTCTTGTTTCCTCCTCCTTTTTCTCTCTGCCATTTTATTTATGAATTCCTTAACAACTGGAGCCATATCTTGTTCATCTTTTTAGACACATTTATGCCATTGGATTATATAATATAAAAGAAATTCTGAGTGTTATGAGTTCATTGATTAAATAGAATTAAGTGAAATAGAATATTAAATAATGAAAAGTCTGCATTTTTTT
>NW_006489153.1:0-793 GCF_000325575.1 Pteropus alecto | reverse complement strand
AATAGAACTTTCCAGGGACTGAGCGTAACCCATCCCACGGCCCAGTAGTCCAGTGACGCCCTCTGAGCGCGAAAGTGTCGGGCGACACCCGCGCCAGTGACGGCGTCTATTTTGTGTCCGTGAAGGGGACGGAGGGTCGGAGTGGAGATCTTTTCTCTCCCGACACATCTCGCTCGGGCCTCAGTCTCTCCTTCCGTGAGTGCGGATTCAAATTCCAGAATAAAACGACACCCCCGCCCCTTCCTTCCAGGTCTTCCTGGCAGAGTTCAAGAAAACCAATCAATTTTTCGCAATAAAAGCCCTGAAGAAAGACGTGGTTTTGATGGACGATGACGTGGAGTGCACGATGGTGGAGAAGAGGGTTCTCTCCCTGGCTTGGGAGCACCCGTTCCTCACGCACATGTTCTGCACGTTCCAGACCAAGGTGAGCCCCGTGCCGACCGCGGCCGCCCCTCCCCCACGGTCTGCCTGCCCACGCACGGGGAGCGGGGCGCCCTCGCCCTCGGTGGAGGCGTGGGGCGCCATCTCTACCTTCTTCCTCTCGACCGTTCCGTTCACCTTCTTTCCACCCAAACAGGTTTCTTCTCCTCTAAAGGCCTCTCTGGAATATTCCTTGGAGTTTTGTTAATGTGGCCGGTCAGGGACGGGCTTTACTTCTGGCCTTGTCTGTGTTTGCTTGGTTTGGGTAGAATTTGGTTTAACTCACGTAACAATTAGGATTCCCAGCAGTGTGTGACTTGCTGGGCAAGCGGTGCTTTAGGAGGGGGACATGGTGACACCAGCTCATTCATCT
>NW_006489152.1:0-793 GCF_000325575.1 Pteropus alecto | reverse complement strand
GTTTGGGTGCGGGCAAAGCTTGATTAGAGGTGGGCCAGGAGCTGGGGCCAGAACAGGGACAGGGAAGGGTTTGTTGTTGTTCCATGGTCCAGCTGACAGTTCCACAAGTGCCCCACTGAATGGGCCATCTGACAAAGCCTGACAAAGCAGAAAGCTGCGGGGTAAAGACTCCCCTAACACCCAGTCATGAAGGGAACACCTGGGGAACACCGAGAAAGTTCCTGTGCAGATGCAAAGAGCTGAGGTTGTGACCACAGTTGGAGGTTCGTGTCAGACCCCCCAGGAGGGCCTATTTAGCGAACACATTCACAGGTACTCAGACCAATGGGAAGTGTGTGTATACGGGGGGTAAGACAGGCTAGATAAGAGGTAGAGTATTTCTACTTAACCTAGAATGAGAATCTCGGAGTCCCTCCAAAGCAGATATCCAAAGCGGAAACTCTTGAATGGTGTTCTCCTTAGCCTGGCATTAAAATTCTCCTCAGGCTGCCCCAACTCACCTCCGTAGTATCATTTCCCACCTTTCCCTTCAACCCTCCACACATTCTGTGTCCAACTATTTGTCATTTTCAAATACGCACAGCACTTTTACTCTATAGCCCTTCCACATGCTATTTTCTCTGCATACACTTCATCTCTCCCATCCATAGCCCCATCTGGCAAACTCCTATTCACCCTTCAAAGCCCTGCTTAATTGTATCCTTCTTCATCTTCCCAGGATACCTTTTTCTTTGTTCCTGACCTTTGTCTATAACTCTAGTAAATCATTGATTCTAGTGCACTGTCAGAGACC
>NW_006489151.1:0-793 GCF_000325575.1 Pteropus alecto | reverse complement strand
CTCAGGGCACAAACTCAACAACGTGACAGACATCTGTGCCCGAGCCTTGTCTTCCCTGCCTCGGCACGATCGCAGCCTCGGCGGCTGTGGCTGAAACATCTTCAGATTTCGTACCAGGACGGCCTGTAAGTCTAGGATCCTGCGTGCAGTATGATCCCTATTATGAACTGAAAAACGCCCAGTGGATTTTCCGCTTGTCCATGAACTAATTATGGCGTCCGGTTCCTTCATCCTCACATCACTGCTGAACAACTCTCTCACCCCTTCCCGAAGAAGAAGCTCACCTTTGTGAAACTGTACTTTAGAAGCGTTCATATCCAGAACATTTCTTTGGGACACTCCGTACCAAAACCCAATTTAATACTGTTTATTGATGGGATGCCCTTAAAAATGAAGAGATCTTAAAATTTATATGGGAATTCAAGGGATGTTCAAGAATAGCCAGACCAATCTTGAAATGGAAAAACAAAGTTGGAGGACTCACACTTCATGATTTAAAAACTTAACTATAAAGCTACAGTAGTATGCCCACTAAAATTGAGAAATAAAAAGTATTAAAAAAAGCTACAGCAGTCGAGATAGTGGGTTATGGGTACGAGGGCAGACAGATAAATGGAACAGAATGGAGAGCTCGGAAGTGAACCCGCACATTTATGGTCAATTGATTTTAAGAGGGTGTCAAGGTAATTTGATGGGGAGAAAGAATGGTCTTTTCAACACATGATCCTGTGACAACTGAATAGTCACATGAAAAAGAATGAAGTTGGACCCCTATCTCGTACCATAAATACAA
>NW_006489150.1:0-793 GCF_000325575.1 Pteropus alecto | reverse complement strand
GCCAGGCTGCTCTCTTCTGAAAAAAACTGGAAACATGGCATCAGAAGTTTACGCCACACTGAGGTTTCACAGGCACCAAGACGAAGCACGCGGCCCGTGGCAGGGGCCGGGGTCTGTGACCTGTGTGAGCTGGAGGTCGCCCCCCTTGGAGCCCTGCCGACGGTCTCGCCCGGTGCGGTTCTGTAAGACAGATCTTTCCGTGTTCCCTGGCAGCCCGTCCAGAGTGGAGTGATCATCCTCTGTGGCAGAGGATGTCAGCCGGCCGGGAGGGTCGTTCCAGCCAGGCCCGTGGCTGGGGTCAGCCAAACGTGCAGTCGTGACGGCGCCGACGAGCCGGAAGCTTTTCCTTCTCTTTCGCACAGTCGTCGGGGCCCCAAGTAAGTGACCGTCTCGCCAGCCTCGCTTCCCGCGGTCCGCTCGCCCACCCCACGGCCGCATCTCAGGGTCTTCGCCGGTCGCCTCTGTCAATGCCTCTGTTCTCAGCGACACTGGCCTCCTGCTGGCCTCTGAGCGGCCACAGCAGTCTGTCCACCTCGCTCACGCGGGTGGCATTGCACTGAGATTCTCTGGTACCTCGGCCTCCCTGGCGTTTGGGGACTTCTCAAAACCAGAGAGTTTTGAAGTTCACATCTGTCTCCCCTCTTGCTTGCCTGGTACATAGTTGATGAATTACTAGTCCGCAGAACATAAAACAGGACACCCCCGGCTTCTCATAACTCTGAGCTTTGTCCTGTTCCCCTGCCGTGCTGAGTGAGACCTTGCTGGCTGCCGACTGCGTCTGGGCCCTTTAGAG
>NW_006489149.1:0-792 GCF_000325575.1 Pteropus alecto | reverse complement strand
GAAGCTTTTCCCATATGTTTTCTTCTATGAATTTTATAGATTTAGATCTCGTATTTAGGTCTTTAATCTTGGCACCCTTGTTAAAAAATCATTTAAACAAATATGCAAGGCTTTATTTCTGGGCTCTCTGTTCCGTTGGTCACAAAACTCAAAATTGTAGTGGAACCCATTAATGTATTTCTCTTGGCCTTTAACATAGAAAATAAATGTTAACATATAAAGATCAAATTATTTGTCAGCTTGCTTTACTAAAATTTATTCACCTTTGTACCTTATGAATGGATGCCACATACATTCAAATGTCTATAGATATCTTTCGAAAATGTATGCAAAGGTAATCATCTATAGATCACAAGGAAAACACCAAAAAATTTGTAAAAGTAAAAATGGCTAAACCAAAACTCTATTACAACATATTAAAACAATAAGGAATAAAAAAAGATAAGGCAAAAATAATAAAATGGAAAAATTAAATACTATTATAAGTAACTTTAGAAAGGTAGATAAAGAACTATAAACTAGAAATTAATGAATTCTATACAATATTTTTAAAATTTAAAGGATATTTATTAATTGGAGCAGGCTAGGTTGTGCCATGGTAAAAAATAACTCAAACATCTTAGTGGCTAAACAGTTTATATTTCATTCATGCAAAGTCAACTGTGGATCTTGATGACTCTCCAGGGCAGCTGTCTTCCATGTGTTGGCTCAGGACTCCAGAATGCTTAGATTTTTTGGCATTTCTATGTTGATAGTTTTTTTTTCCCAATTGTGAAGCTAATGAAATAACAT
>NW_006489148.1:0-792 GCF_000325575.1 Pteropus alecto | reverse complement strand
GTGTATTTCTTCCGGGGCTTCCCGTGCTCCCTGGAGCATGCATTCAGCAGAAGCCCAAACCCCGTGTCCTACGTTCCCAGGTGCTATACCCAGTTCTCAGACCATATGACTTTCTTCCAACGGGTGGCCAACTTCCTTGTTAATTACTTGGAGGAATATCTATTTTACCAACCGTATTCCAGATATGAAGACCTTGCATCCAATATCCTCAAGAGAGATGTGAGCATACGCACCTTGTTTCAGAATGGGTCCATCTGGCTGTTAAGATACGACTTTGTGCTTGAGTACCCCAGACCAGTCCTGCCCAACATGGTCTTCATTGGAGGGACCAACTGTAAGAAGAAGGCAGTCCTGTCTCAGGTTGGTGGCTTTACTTCTTTTTGATTGTCCTGTTTCTTTGTGGGCAGACATCGTCCTTACACGCTGTCTTCCCTCATTGATTCAGCTCTTCCAGTGGACTGTCACCTGGGAGGCTGCCGAAGAGGGAGGCCTGGCTCAGAGTAGGGAGCACACAAGACCTGAGGCTGCAGTTCTGAATGATGTAGAGGCTTTAAATGAAGAGAGGGCTCACTCTTGGCAAAGGCAAGAGACATCTTTAGCTAAGTAATTTGGGGACAGTCACAGAATCGTGGAATGAGCCTTAGAAGTTTCCTGGCCAAGTCCTACCCCTTATCTGTTGAGAAAAACAGGTGAAGACTTGACCAAGAGGACCCGGAACTAAGAGAACAGGCCAGGTCGAAACCAGTTCTCCCAACGCCGAGTCATGCTTTCCCCCCTGGCCCTAGACTAGGG
>NW_006489147.1:0-792 GCF_000325575.1 Pteropus alecto | reverse complement strand
GGTAATGGCGTCCCACAGATGACCGACAAGCCAGCCTGGTTAGAAAAGCGTCTGAATACTCCCAGGAAAGGAGCACTTAAATTATTAGAGTGTCTAATGAATCCAGCGATGGGACGTTCACTGCCAAGCCTGAGCTTCTGCACAGGAGACTGGCGCTGCCTCACCAAACGGCTTTGTGGGGCTTCCTTCTAGCTCTCGTTGGTAGCCGCTCCTCCTGGCCATGTATTTCTTCGTCTGTGGGTACCTAATTACAGTGCCTGGATGGCTTCTCCTTTCCATCCACCTGCTGCAACTGACACCATTCAGTGGGGGACGTCTGGACACCGCAGACAGGATGCATCCCACTTCACACACCGGCAGGACGTGAGGGAGGGGTCCTGGGCGAATCGAAGCTTTCTGCAATTTGAATCCTTGTTCCAAGTGTACGCGGTCAGTTCAGAAATGCTGTTTTTAACATCAGGTATACTTACTTTACCACGTGTGCTGGAGTAACGGCCTCCCTCACTGTCCTCTCCGTGCCAGGCACCATCCCAGCTGCTCTAGTTACTGCTCTTTGGCTTAATCCTCACAGCCCTCCGGTGACAAGAATATCTGTCTTCATTTTTTGGAAAAGCAAGTGAGGCTTATAGAAATAACATCATGTGCTTCAAGTAATGCAGTTAGTAGGTCCTAGAGCTGGATTAAAACCCACAAGTATTTGATAGCAAGGTCATGCTTTTTATACTGTTGGATGGTGCCCCCTCCATCCATCCCTCCATCCCTCCCTCCCTCCATCCATCCCTCCCTCCCTCC
>NW_006489146.1:0-792 GCF_000325575.1 Pteropus alecto | reverse complement strand
GCCCTGCCCGCCAGCCACTGCAGCGCCACCCAGATCGGGCCCTCTCCAGGGGCAGGAGACCCTCGAATGCCAGCAGAGCTCTGGCCGGGCCACAGGGAGGGCCCTCACACCTCTGTCCATGTGCAGCCAGGGTCTGGTCCTCTCCAGGCCCCTCTGCCCCCTCCCCTGGGGTTTGTGGTTTGTCCCATTCCATCCCATAGGGCCTGATGCACACAGCAGCCTTGGTGTGCTGACTGCGCTGTCTGCGGTCAGCACAGGCCTATCTTAGGACCTGTCCTTGGCCATCCTGGCCCACACTGTGGCCGACCTGGGACGGTCTGAGCTGCACCTGGAGCATAAGTGCGGCTGTTGGGCTCTGCGCCACTCACCACAGCCTTTGGGTGTGGGAGCAGGGTCTGCCCTTTCCCAGGGCAACGCTGGGCCTTTCCGGGCATGTGCATGCCCTCAGCACAGTGCACGATTGAGTTCCTAACTTGACCCGCTGGCCGTTAGCACGTTAGAAAAAGGACAAGCTGGGGGTCCTCATGCCCTGGGCCTGCCCTTCTCCTGCCTGGGGAAGAGGCGACATCCCCGGGAACCAAGAGCCTTGGGGGCTTCCAGTTCCCTCAGTCTCCACGTGGAGCTCAGCACTGAGACAAAGTTAACTCTCAGCAGAAGCAAAGAGTCTGTGCAGTGAGTGGTCCTGGCAGACACAGCACAGATGCCCCACTGCCCATCCCCTTGCCCATGGCCATCAGAATCAACCTGGGTGCTTTTTCCACTGAACCTGGACAGGGCCTCAGGACCCTTAGC
>NW_006489145.1:0-792 GCF_000325575.1 Pteropus alecto | reverse complement strand
TGTGTGTGTGTGTGTGTGTGTGTGTGTAGGAAGATTGGTCAAGTTGGATTTGAATACAATGACTGTAAAAATATGAAGAATTAATAATAAAATTTGAGGGTATTTTAAACTAATTGCTTCACAGATATCTTTGAGTTTTTGTTATACTTCAAAACAACTGAAAGTCATTGGAAATAATTGCTTTCATGAATATACAAATATCTTTAGGCAAATAGGAATGCCTTTGTTTTACTTTAAAGCAGTTGATAATTGAAACATCATGGTGGTCAGACCTTGATATATTCAAGAAAGACTATCTGCCATTTCCAAATAGTAGCATCATCCACATAGAAAAGAAATTTATCCTATCAAAAGTGTAGCCAATTAATACATATTTACGTATTTTAAGTAAAATATTTAAGATATGTATATTACCCTTCTGTAAGTTTCCTTACATACTTTATCCACATTTTCAGTAAAAAGCTATTGTTACTGATGGTGGAATATTAGGTTTCTTGTCTTGTGCATGTGTGTGCATGTGTGTGCTAGTGTGTGTATGTGTTCACACACTCACTCATTTATATATCTACACATGGGATTAAGAAAACTTTTGGAATAATATAGTTTAAATAAACTTACATAACGACTTTGGAGAATGGTGAAAATTTTAAGTTAATGTAAACTAATACACGTTGCAAGAAAAAAAAAGCAGTATGTGAAAACTTTAAAAAATTTTATAGCAAAAAAAATTAACATATAAAAAAGCCTATAATGAAAACATCTCTATCAGTTAAATAATCAACATACTGATTT
>NW_006489144.1:0-792 GCF_000325575.1 Pteropus alecto | reverse complement strand
TTTTTTGTTAGTCTCCTGCTACACTCATCATTTGAGCCAAACTATATGTCTCTCTGTTCTTTATAGACATCACGTGCTTTACTGTACCACATCCATCCTTTACTCTGTCTTCTCCCTCGTCCTAATCTCATAACGTCCTGAGGCTTAGTTCAAACACCGCCTTCTCCACGAAGCCTGCTCTGAACCACCCCTGTCACAACCCAGCTCCATGACTTCATTTCACTTTATACCTCTGAGTGTTTATTGGCCTATACATTATTATAACTATGGATCCTTCCTTAGCCTGTGAACTTCTTGAGGGCACCCAACATTTCTAATTACGTGTGCATTCCTCAGTGTACTCTGCCACTGCTCGGTGTTGAACATGCTTGTCATATGAGTAAATAGCTACTTGGTGACATTACAGTATATGCTTAAACTCAAGAGATTAAAAAAAAAAGAGTCGGGCTATGGAAAATAGTTTGGTTCTTCCTCAAGAAGCTAAACATGGGATTATCATTTGACTCACCAATCTCTCTCCTCGGTGTCTACCCAAAATAATGGAAAACAGGCATTCAGATAAGAACTTGTACACGAATGTTCAAAGTAGTATTATTCACAATAGCCGAAAGGTGGCAGCAACCCAAATGTTCATTATGTGATAAGTGGAAAAACAAAATGTGGGCTATCCATACAACTGAATATTATTCAGCCATGAAAATGCCGGAAGTGCTGGCACATGCTACAACATGGGCGAACCTTGAAAACATTAGGCAGCGTGGAAGAAGCCAGACACAAAAGGCCACATATTGT
>NW_006489143.1:0-792 GCF_000325575.1 Pteropus alecto | reverse complement strand
ATGACCGTGAGGCTGATGCTGTGCCGGGCGCTGTTCCCGAGCCCGTGAACCAGCCGCGCTGTCAGCAGAAGGTGCGGCACCACTCAGGTATGCTGCAGGTACGGGAGACCAATCGAGCGGGCCTGCAGCCACCTTGGTTCGCAGGTGAGGGGCTGTGGCACAGAGAGGCTGTCACTTACCCAGGGTCTCACCAGGCTGCGAATTGGGAACCCAGCCTGGGCTCGGCGTCTGAGGAGAAGGGGAGGGGCCCGCCCACCCACTCGTCTCCGAGGAGAAGAACCTGCCCACACGCGCACCCTCGCCGTGGGAGGCCATCCTGGAGGCATCACCCTGGGGCCGAGACCCTTTCAATGGCGACGGCTCGCAGCTGTCTGCCAACGAGGCCCTTGGACCATGAGAGCAGCCTGCACCTGTCTTGTTAGTGGCTTGGCGAGCCGAGTGGCTCATACGGGGCAGGAGACAGCCTTGGCCAAGGGACCGGACCAGAGGTGAGCAGACTGGCCACACGCATGGCCGTGCTCTTTGCCGGGATAGCCTCCCTGCACCCAGCCCCTGGGGAAAACAAGGCACAGCTCCCACTTTTGTGGCTGCCTCTGTGATGTCCCTTCCTAACTGCATGGCACTCCTCTGGAGACCCCAAGATGCTGGGCATAGGGAGGCCACACTGGGGAAGGTGGCCTTCGAAGGATGGGCCTGGGACGAGCACTGGCTCGGGTCACAGGAAGGCTGCTGCCCTCTCTGGGACTCAGTTTCCCTTCTGTCACGGGAACAAGATTGGTCCTGCTGCTCGGG
>NW_006489142.1:0-792 GCF_000325575.1 Pteropus alecto | reverse complement strand
CATGCCTGCCTTTGCCTCCCGGGGCAGCAGTTCACGCAGCACGTCGGTAAATGTGGACGGCCGTGGCATGGAGCCGGTTGTGTCAGGGTTCTGTGGGCGTGTCCTGGGCGCCTGTGCTGCCCACGCGGTCGCTGGCTCGTCGCCCCCACAAACCTGCTTCTGCTCCGTCTGTGTCCACAGGCTCTACCTTCGCCCTCACACTCTGAGCGACATTGTCTTCTCACTGTAAACACACACACTCAGGCCACAGCAGTATTGCTACACTAAGATGTTGCCACACGACAGGAAATAACCGCTAAAGTATGGCTCCCCCATTCTGGTGTCACCACCCTGACACGTCCTCCTCCCGACTGGCTCTTCCGTGCAGCGGTGGCCCTGCCACGACGCTTCTCAGACGCGGCCGTCGGCGTTCTGCTCGCTGCTGCGCAGCCTTCACAGGGCGCGGGATCCTCTCAGCTGTACCTCCGTCCGTCCGTCCTCGTCCCCTTCTCGTGAGCGTTTAGGGTGCCCGCCTTGACCAGCCCTTCGTCCGGCCATCTTCCTGCGCCCTGCGTCTTGCCCCAGCGGGAAGCCCCAAAGGGGATTTCTGGGGCTCAGGGGATGCGCGTGCCGGGTTTTCCCGTGACTTCCCAAAGGCTCGTCCCACGGCACCCGCATCCTCGGGGCGCCCGCCTCCCTGCTCGGCCTCCCGCTCGCCGGCATCCGCCTCCGAGCCCGGGGAGCTCCTTGCGTGTGAGGTGAGGCTTCTTTCTCAGGGACGCCTTCGTCATGTCGCCGAGGGTGGGGATGCTC
>NW_006489141.1:0-792 GCF_000325575.1 Pteropus alecto | reverse complement strand
AAGAAGATATAACATTTATAAACATATATTGCTCCTAACAGCAGAGCCCCAAAATACATGCAGCAAAAACTGACAATTTACAGGAGAAATAGAAAACACAATTATAATAGTTGGAGACTTTAAATACCCCCACTTTCAATAATGGATAAAACAACTAGGCCGAGGATCACGAGGTAATGGAAGAGCTGAACAGTACTATAAACCACTAGACCTAAGTGACATCAATAGAATATGGGAGGGTCTAGCCAGGGAAATTAGGCAAAGAAATTAAATAAAAGGCATCCAGTTTGGAAAAGATATAAAATCATTAGATGACAGGATCTTGTATATAGAAAATCTTAAGGAATCCACAATAAAATTATTAGAACAAATAAATGAATACAGCAAGGTTGAAAGATATAAGATCAATATACAAAAATTAATTGAATGTCTATGCATTTGCAATAAACAATCCAAAAGTGAAATTAAGACCAAAAAATCCATTTACAATAACATTAAAAAGAATAAACTACTTAGTAACAAATTTAACAAAAGTACAAAGTTTTACTTTGAAAACAACACATTGCAGAAAGAAATGGAAAGAAATCCCATGTTTATTGATCAAAAGACTTATATTGTTAAGATATCCATATCCCCAAGTTGATCTACAGAGTCAGCACAATCCCTATAAAAATCTCACTTGGATTCTTTGCAGAAATTGACAGTCTGATCATAACACTCATTTGGAAATTCAAGGAACCCAGAACAGTCAAAACACTCTTGAAAAAGAACAAAGTTGGAGGACTCACACTT
>NW_006489140.1:0-792 GCF_000325575.1 Pteropus alecto | reverse complement strand
TGTCTCTGCGGGCTCGTTGACTCCCTCCGGAAACCGTGACCGCAGCTTCGCGACCGTCAGCCGGGGGTCACGCGCGTGTCTGGGCTCGTGGGACACAGGGACTCGGCCAGAACCGCTGTGGGCGGTGGCTTCTCGGGATCGTGGCTCTAATGAGCCAGCGCGGCTGGGCCACCCCACTGTGAAGACCTTTTAGGTCCGTTTTAGAGTCGGTCCTGTAGGACGACAAGGCAATCTCAGAAGCAAAGGGAAAAGAACGTGGGGCTGACGACAGGAACCTGGGTTCGGAAAAGGGAGTTTACTCTTCCGGGGACGGAGAGGAAGGGACGGAGTGGCAAGAACAGGAGGAAGGCGGGTTGGAGGGTGACGGGAACACCGAAGACACCGCCGGCGGAGGGCACGCGAAGAGAGGGAGCCGTGGACGGGCGCCCCGAAGAAACACAGCCCAGTCGGCAAGTCAGAAAACACCGAGAGTTAGACCGAAAGACCAAGAGAAACGAGGGGACATTCTCGCAGTGAGCGCGGCGGGCAAGCAACTCACGAGCAGCAGGCAGAGTATTCCCACGGAGCCAACGGGAAGAGATCAGTATTCAGTGGAAAACGAGAAGCAGACAAACAAGCAAATAAACCCAGAGAGATAAATAACTTACAAAGAAAAACACGAAGCGTCAGTAGATTAGCGGCGGTGAAGGTTCAAGTTCAGTAATAATGACGCATGCAAATGTAAACAGACAAATCGGCAGAAATGGAGGTACTTATCAGTGCGCGTGCATAAATGTGCACCCCGCCACACAC
>NW_006489139.1:0-792 GCF_000325575.1 Pteropus alecto | reverse complement strand
GCAACCTGGGGGGAGGGGCAGGTGTCCCCGTCGGCATTGTCCCCTTCTGGTCCCGGAAGGGGCACGCGGACACTTGCACACTGTGTTCTGCGCGGAGGTCCCTTGCCCGGCATGGTGGGCTGACCATGTCCCGTTCCTTTAACGTGCGTTGATGCTTTCAAGGTGCAGGGGCACTGTCTCTACTTTCCAGGACACGCAGAGATAATGCCGCCTGTGAGGAAGGTAGTGCGGAAAATGGTGAGAGCCCCGTTGAGGACTCAGTATGTGGAAGCCTTGGATTTAGGAAAGCAAGATAGCTTTCACTTGAGTGAAACTCCGGATATATTTGAAGGTACCATCTCTCTGACACCTTTGCAGATATAGCACAAGGGCAGGGACCAGAGGCAGGGACCACATCTCTCAGGTCTGATGTGTGCTAAGGTGCTGTCACTGACATTAACCCTGAAAGGTTTGCAACAGCCTCTCCACTGCATGATCCTGGTCCCTGACCTATTTCTATCTGACCTAGTCTTATATGAGTGCTTTCATACGTCTGCCTTAAAATCTTTTAGTGGCGGAAAACTTAAAACACTTCATAGTGAGGGGGATTTCTCTGGGAGGTATTAATCAAGTAAAACAGTTCATTGAAAAATGTTTTCCATTCTTATTTCTGTGCAGTAAAGAAACCAGCAACTGATAAAAAAGTGGCAGAATGTCCTTCAGGACAAAGTCCTTCCGGAACAAGTTTGGAAGAGCTGGGGTAATATGTTTGCAGTCTTTTTTGTTTGCCCGATAAGGTACTTTCAGAAAAAT
>NW_006489138.1:0-791 GCF_000325575.1 Pteropus alecto | reverse complement strand
AACAAAAGTATACACTTATCAGAAAGCAGTACTTGTCAGAATCCTTTCCATGACTCTCTTTGAAGACTAAGCACTTTTGCTAAAGTAGCGGAGTAGAACTATAACTGTGAAGGACAAAAAGACTTAAAAATGGGCATAGTCAGAGGTCCAATAAGAGTTCATTATAATGCGGCTGACAAGGACATTTGGCTATTCCTGTGACATACACTTTAAGATTATGATTAGAATTATGAGTGATAATATTCTACCAGGACAAATCAGATTTCTAGAGATTTCATGCCATTTCTGGAACATTTACAATCTCTTATCAAGAGTAGACCAATAATCTAAGAAAACTGTCCTTTCAACATGTGAAAGTATTCCATTTGAATTTTGCATAGGCATCCTAGCGATATTAAAGTTTATTTTACTTTCTCATTCTGAAACAAACAGCTCTACTTTAAAACAAGATTATTCTGTTTCCCTTAAGAAAAACACAGCTCCATACCTTATACCTTTTCTTACCCGAAACATTCTGTTTTCTTTGCATACAGAGTTGTTTCCCTAAGATGCTCACGGCTTAAATCAGAGGCACCCTCCCGACCTTCTCCCCACTTCTGACCAGATCTCATCTCCTATCTTGTTCCAAGTTAGGAAATGTAAATTCGGTGACAATAAAACTTCAGCAGCGTTATGCATGGTAAATCGTGATGAGCTGTAAAAGAAGGCTAAGCGTTTTGGCAATGAAATCTTGAAATAGAGATGGAAGGACAAATAGAGCAGTAGCTTTCAGTCTTTCTTTCTTTCTCTTT
>NW_006489137.1:0-791 GCF_000325575.1 Pteropus alecto | reverse complement strand
GTGTACCTACTGTGCCATCTTGACCGGAAGGCTAGTTGTTTCTTTAACCGTTTTTTATCTCTCAAATTGGAGGTATAACTTACATACAGTAAAGTTGACGCATTTTACAGGTTCAGCTTGAATTTTCATCACTGTATACAGTCATGTCATCAGCATCGAGATGGAGAACCATGCCATCCCCAGAGAAATGCGTCCTTGTGCCCTTTTGCAGTTGTCCCTGCCCGATCCCAGGCAGCCGCTTTGCTTTCTTGCGCTGAGTTTTGCCTTTTCTCGGAGTTCACACGGTGCAGTCGTATAGCGTGTGGTCTTCCTGCGTTTGACTCTTCCACGCAGCCCAGCTCCACGTGGTGTTTCTGAGCGTCGTCGTGTTGCGCACTCACTGCTGGACTGTTCCCCGTGGGAAGGTCCTCTCTCTGCATCCTTCCGAGGGACTGGGTGGTCGCTCTGTTTCTGCTGTTAGGAGTCGTGCCGCTCTGATCACTCCCGTGTGTCGTGTCCTCGGCGCACACGCGTGCGTACACGGAAGGGGGACTGCTGGGTTCAGCTCTGTAGATCCTGCCGACAGTCTTTACAGTGGTTGTACCAGTTTACGCTTTTCTATATCCTCTCCAACCCTCGATGTTTGTCTTTTTGATCTTTGCGACTCTGTGAGTTAGTAGTTCTAACTTCAAAACAACAGCAAAACTGTGGTCGCCAGCTACTTAAAGGGGCTTCTCGCCAGCAAGCTCTTACATTAGCGGGGAGTTTATTTTACTGAGCTTTTTGTCCGGTTTTTCTTTAATGACAACATT
>NW_006489136.1:0-791 GCF_000325575.1 Pteropus alecto | reverse complement strand
GGTTGCTGTTTACATATCAGTGGGAGGGATCGACCCATGGCTGATTACTTGTGAGGACTGCCGTGACCATCCTGGAAGAGGGGCTGACCCTATGAAGCAGGGCTTTAGCAGGTGCCTGCCCAGTCTGCCCTTTGGGTGTGTCGTCTTCGATGCAGTCCTGGGTGGTGCTCCATCTCTGGGCAAAGCTGGCCAGTGGGTGTGCAGGCCCAGAGCTTCCTGTCAGGAGCTCCGTTGCAGGCTAAGGTCAGTCACAGCCTGCGCACTGATCAGGGCCACCTGGAAAGAGTAATCAAGCAGTCCACAAATGACTGCCACTTGCTTTGGGCTTGGAGGTGCCTAGAGAGGCTGAGCTGTGAACTGAGGCTGGCCACCACTAGTGCTGGGCTTGAGGCTGCTTAGAAAGAGGTACAGGGCTTGCTAAGGCCACATGCTGCTTATTTGGGTTTTGTGAAACTTTGTGAGATTTTAAGGAAGTCTGCAGCATGAGCCAAGGCAGGCTACTTCTATGGAAAATTTGCTGGAGGCAGATTGGGTTAGCCTGCAAGTTTGGAGGGGCAAGGTCTCAGGTGGGGTGACCTTGTTAGCCAGTTTGACGGAGACTCAGATATGGTGGCCACCTGCATCTGCACACAAGGTGCAGGGAGGCCTCAATAAAGAAACAATAAATTCTGCCAACGGTTCTGTCTTTGAGAAAGTTGCCCGTCCTGCCCTCGCCCTGAAGCTAGACAACTCAGTTTCTCCCCGTGTGTCTCTGACACTTTTCAAGCAGCTGTCCCAGCACTGGAGCTCAG
>NW_006489135.1:0-791 GCF_000325575.1 Pteropus alecto | reverse complement strand
TTTCTGTTATAAAAATATCAAAACATCATTTCAGGGAGTGTTTTCCTCGGGATTTCGCTAGGGATCCATATTTCAAAGTACAAAATAATTGCTGTTCACCAAAATAGATCGTTGACGATAGCCATTACCCCCCACGTTTTTTGCATCTAAAGTGATTTGAAAGATAATATTCACTAAGAAATTTAAAAAAATCCTATCTACATCTCTCACACGCTGGAAAACGTTTTCAGACAGCGGCTTGTGGACCGTAGACCCCGCGACAAGTGGGCATCACTGAGCCCGAGACGGCGAGACGGGACAGGAGGCTCGGGGGAGACGCTGGACGGGGCCGAGCCCGGGGCCGGGGGTCAGAACACCGCCCCGTTTGGACCGAACACCCTCAGAGGGGTCGCCGACGACGATCGTGGCAACGTGACCATTTCAAAAATCAGTTTTTCCTCAGCTGGCAACCTGTGGACGACGCAGGTGCAGCCCTCCCAGACCCGGGCGAGGGCCACCAGCTAAGGACGACAGAGAGGCCACGGGGAGGCGACGGGGTGGGCACTGGCGCCGCCCAGGCTGCCGAGGAACGAGCAGAAGGGGCTGGGGCCTGCGAGAGCGTCTCGGACACCTGCTCGCCCGCGTCACAGACGTCTCTGCAGGGGTCACCGGCAACTGCCACCACTGACCAAAAGCCCCTCGTCGACGTCACCACTACGGGTTCGGGAAGGGGTGAGCGGGGTGTCGCCTGAAAACTCGGTCACCCCGTGCGTGTGTGTACGTGTACGTGGGTGTGTGCGTGTATGTGCGTG
>NW_006489134.1:0-791 GCF_000325575.1 Pteropus alecto | reverse complement strand
CCTAGCAGTGTTTTCACATAATAATAGTTTTTGGAAAATCTGAAAAAAAATATTTTAACTGTAATCGATTAAGGTCACTTTCCACTCTGACTTCCTCTTTGTCACACTTTCCCTCATGGTCCAGTAGTGTTGGGGAGACCGAAGGCATTTGGGGGATCTAATTAAGATGCTGAGTTGGAGATATACTTATTTTTGATTTATTGGTATATATTTATGTTATTCATAGTCCATTCCACATATAGCTAAGATACTGCTAGTAGCCCAATGTAGAAATGGCTTCCAGAAATTCTCCTACCTATGACGACTGACCAGGCATCACAATGCAAAGGTTCAGGGCTAGAATTCACATATAACATGAACATGATGTGTGGTGCCTGGTAATGAAATAGTATGTAGATAATGGAGAAAATACAAGACTGGAAATGTATGAAACCAGAAACTAGTTTGTGGAAAATTCCAATCATCAGCTATGGACAACTGAATTGGAGCATTAGGTTCCCACTGATGCCTGGTCAAAATGGAGTTCTATCCTATATAAAATATATTTGATAATTCAGTGCGCACAACTGTAAATACACCACACATTCTTTTTGGTTTTTGGTGGGAAGTGCATGGAATAGAATTATAAATTACCTCTATTTATAGGGAGCAACCCATGAGAACAGTAACAACAGGAAGCACTTCAGGGTGTAAAAATGCTTCTTTTATGCATTTCAATGTGTTGGGTTATATTTTAGTAGATCTGTCTTATCTTATTCTAACAGTATGCTGCTTTCAGAAGAAACACAATG
>NW_006489133.1:0-789 GCF_000325575.1 Pteropus alecto | reverse complement strand
GGTACTAGAGTTACCGGGGTGATCTCTTCGTAAGGTATATAAATGTCTATTTGCTATGTTGTACACCTGAAACTAATATATATTTTATGTCAGCTGGAAATGAAAACCAAATTTAAACAAATGAGACATTCTGGAGGGAGAAAAGCTAACAGTAAAAAAGAAAAAGTATAAAAGGCAAGAAGATTTGACAAATATGCTTCAGACTCACAATCTCTTACAGGCAGTTTCAAAATTGAAAATGCTTTAGAAACTGAACTTACTTGTCCTGACTCGTTTGCCCATAAAACTTGACCTGGACCGACATGAGGCTATTTGTAATCTTTATATATCTTGGAGTGGATATTTATGTTTCACTGCAGCAATATTGTTGTGTGAGATTCAGTAGTATTACTCCAGACCCTGCTATGGATCTTCTCTAATGCATGGTGTATGAATTCTGAAATAATTGGTCCCAAGACTTTTCGATAAGGGATTGTGGGTGTGTTGTAGTGGAGGGGTTTTACATAATTCTGAGAGGTGATGACAGGTCAAGCTGACGTGAACTAAGGACAATCGCAGTTAATCAGATTTATCGAATTTATTGAATTCTTTGTTCGGCACTTTAGATGATCGTATGATTTTTCTCCTTTGACTTCTTGGCTTCTTTCCTAATAATACATTACGCTCTCATGACTAGGAAAGTACTGGGATGTGGTAGAATTTTATACACTTTTAAATTTGATTCGGTCGAACTTTTTGGATAAAAATTTAATCTGTTAGTGAGAAAGATCCCTGCCTCATGTGCGACCT
>NW_006489132.1:0-791 GCF_000325575.1 Pteropus alecto | reverse complement strand
AAAGAACCCATGCGCTCCTGGCAGCATTCGAATGACCCCAGCCATCAGGAAGATCTCTTGAGACAAACCCTGAACCCAGAATGGCCGTCCCTTGGTCCGATGTACCTGTGCCAAGCCCCACAGTGTGTGGGTGGGACGGGCCCCTCCTGCCTTACAAGGCTCACATCGGGGGCCTGGATGAACCCAGACATCCACGTCTAACAGAAACGAAAACCCCACGCACTGTGCACTCAGAACCAGACGGTGAGCAGACCAGCGATTGGCACCTCCAAATTTCCAAAGGCAGCCATGACGGGGCTCGTGGCCCCAGCCCTGGAGGACACAGCCTTCCTGGTCGGTCCCGACCTCAGGAGTCAGCATTTGCAAGGCCAGCTTTGGTGGCTGCCTATGGGGGTCACGGGCAGAGATTTGTAAGTGAATCACATCCACTGTGCCTGATCCCTCAAACCCAAATTACAGGCCGAAGCCACAAAATTGTCTCCCAGTCAGAGGCCTCTTGCCGAAGCCCCCGCAGACACCGACTCCCCCTGATCGGGGTTGAGGAGACGGCCGACACCCTCTGCATTCGGCAGAGCCCCCCAGCCATCTCTTCTCTTTCCTGTTCATATTCTTTTGAGGGGGTTTGTGCATCGCAAGTCAGGGGCCCGTGGCCAGTGGGACACCGGCAGCAGCTGAGGGCGCCGGGGTCCGCCCGCCGGGCCGTTATTTCACAGGGTCTCCCGTGGTCTGGCGCTCACGCAGCCCCACGCTCTCGTCCGGGCACCTCAGCCGGAGGCGCTCGGTTTTCCGAG
>NW_006489131.1:0-790 GCF_000325575.1 Pteropus alecto | reverse complement strand
AAAAAAATAATAACTTTGTCCAAAAGACAAAAGTGGTGCTAAACATATGGTTTGAAACACCTTACAGATTGAATACCCCAAGTGAAAACTGACGAATAAATAAATACATAAACAAGCCAATGATTCACAAAAGGAAATATACAAAAAACAACAAAGTTTGGATGTTTTTAATATCAAGCAATAGAAGACTGGTTTTTCCTGTGCCTATTCTGTATTTATTTGACCAGTTGGTTTTTATGTGGTGGGTAATAGATGAGGCAAGGTCCTTTGTCAGTGCTCCTTTGAGGCATTTTTTCTTTGTTTTTCTTGGACTTTGGGTCTTGATCTTATTTTTGACAAATCCAGTGGGCAAGTCTAATTCTGGTTCTGGCCTTCATCAAACATGCAAGGTCTCCCCAGGCCACACTCTATAAGTCCTGCATACATCTGACAATTTCATCCTTTTACACTGAGGAACTTTCTTCATACGAGTTAAGCCTGAGCACATAATGTCATGTAAACATTTATTTCATTGCAGTCTGACTTCACCATCATAGTGCAAGACCCAAACAAGTAGGGCTTCACTTGTTTTGTTCACCTTTGTATTTTCATAAATGTATGTGAATATATGTGCATTTAGATGGAAACACATTTAAGTAAAGGTGAAGTTCCGAAATAAAATGAATGGCAGGAAGAATGAAACCAGACTAAAGAGAGTGATTTCAAAGCAACTATGTTAAAGAAAACTGAGCAGAGTATCAAAAACTAATGGAAACAGAGGTTATTATGCTGAGTGAAATAAGTCAGAGAG
>NW_006489130.1:0-791 GCF_000325575.1 Pteropus alecto | reverse complement strand
AGTCTATATGATTTATTTGCCCTTCTTTTATAGCAATTATCCCTTTTTATTTTAATGAGCAAATCGCTAGTCCTCCCAGAGCTCAAGCATCTTAGCTGTCATATGGGGACTAGCTCTAATGTCTATGTTGTATCACTTTTTTTTAATGAACACATCTTAGGTCTTAATCTGAATAGGCTAGCTAATACGAGCTCAGTAAATAGTTATTCCCTATTTACCCATTCAACTAGATTGATAAATATACTTATTGAATGGAAAAATGAATAAACAAAAACTTTAGTTTACACCAAGACTGGGACTAGGGAGCGGTAAACAAGAGGACCAGAATGTAAAATGTAAGGAAACACTGGCTCTCAGGGTTGCACAAGCCCTTGGGAGTGAGCGCATCCTTTATTCATGCCCCAGGCTCTGTGCTTGCCTCGCTCATGCTGGCTGGTTTTCTGTATAAGCACCATCCACACTGATTTTCCCTGACAGAGATTCATGTCCCTCTGAGAAAACTTCTGAGCACCAAGTAAAGTGCTCACTTTAGAGTTAGGAGAAATTCTCTACAGCAGCTTCTTCCTACCAGAGAGACGAAAGCTACCATTGTCTCCTTGAAGAGCTTCAAGAGGGACCTGAGGGGGTTTAAAATTGGGAGAAGGGACCGAGTGACCTACTGCCATCAGTGCAAAAAGTATAGCACGTGTTTTCCCAGTGAGCTGGCTCTGAGGAGCACTGAGGACAAAGGTCTTTTCCCTGAACACAACCATCTGACTCACAGTTCTGGAGGCTAGAAGTCTGAGATCAAG
>NW_006489129.1:0-790 GCF_000325575.1 Pteropus alecto | reverse complement strand
AGGGAAAACGGCCACAAAATAAAGGTGAAAAACTCATCGAAGGGGATCGCAGTGGAGCACCGACATCCACTGCGTAACAAACTTGGCCGTTTTCTGTTACTTCGCACAGGGGAGTTGACCGCAGCAAGGTGAGTTTGATGTCCGTCCAAATCAAAGCTCCGTGTGATGGCCTTTAATTCTTCACTCACACAGCTGTCCCCATACAGCTGACAGAGTAGCGCGGCTATGGCAGAGGAGAGGAAGGTCGGAGGCGTCCCTAAGCGAGGTTCTCCCACGTGAGCCTTGTGGGTTAGCACATCCCACGTCCCACAGAAGGGGGCCTTTAAGTGACGGCACAGCTCCAGTATACCCCAGGGAGTGGTGTGGCCTCCAGGGCCGTCGTCAGGAGCCATGCTTCACAGATCGTGGGTTCGTTCACCGCGAGTGACCCTTCGCCAGCTGTCTCTGGCTCAGCACATTCTATAGAATAGGACTCTTCCCTCTGGTGAATATCATTCATTTTTTTTAGGGCTCAGCAAAACTTTTTATGTAAATATTTAATGCTTTGTGGGCCAGATAGTCTCTGGCACAACTACTCAGCTGTGCCCCTGCAGCACACATCAGCCATAGACAGTGCATCAATAAAGGGGTTTAGCTGTGTTCCAGTAAAACTTTATTTACAAAACCACAGACGGCCAGTGGGCCGTAGTTTGCCAACTCCTGGTCTGTTTACCTGGAGGCCCAGTTGGAAAAAAAATTAGACAAGGTCACTTGCCTCCTTTTCTTTTCTCTCTGCCCCCTCCTCCACACA
>NW_006489128.1:0-791 GCF_000325575.1 Pteropus alecto | reverse complement strand
GTGACCGCCCCAGCAGGGGAAAACCCTGGACCAATCCACAGAGAAGTCTACACCCATCAGAATTTATACCCAGGTGTGCAGAGAAATCTCGCCACTTGCCATGACTTTTGGGCCACTACTGCCTTGGAGACAGCTTTCTCCCACTCACGCAGTCCTAAGTGATGCTCCCGTCCCTGCCATGTTTGAGGGAAGAGAGGGAGACACATGTCCTGGACTCAGGCTGGCAGGGACTTTTCTTCTGAACCGTCTCGGGCTCCAAGGCCGTTCTCTGAAGCCATTACTTAAAAACCGGGGCAACACTCAGTTTGTCAGAGGTGAAGATGCCATGTTTGGCGGGACTGAACACCTCACCTGGACACCCACAGGACAGGGCTGGGAGAGAAGGCCTGACAAGCCCCTGGATGCACAGCACTCAGCGGACATAAATCTATGCATGACCCGTGTTCACTCCCTTTATTTTGGTCAGTATCCCTCCAAACCTATTTCATTAGGCGGGGGTGTGTCAAATGGTTCTTCTCTCAATCTCGGGCTTCAATCACTGCCACCCTATCATATAAGCTAGAGATGAAAACCCTCTGTGAATTCCCAGGAGCCACCTGCACAAGGCTGGGTCAAGATTATCCCCTCAAACTCATTAAAGGGGACTTTTTCAAGTCTCATAATAATTCTGTCTTGGATTTATAAAGTTCCTCTCCCTGTGAATCTTCCCATTTATCTTTCTGCTCTCAACACCACTGTGAACAAAGGAGCATATGCACGCAAACACACACATGCACGTGCACGCGCACACA
>NW_006489127.1:0-791 GCF_000325575.1 Pteropus alecto | reverse complement strand
GTGATGTCTATTCTTTCCCCCCAGTTCAAATATAAATCCTCTCTGACTTCTGCTCTTTCATTACCTGCTTCTCCTTCCTTAGCGCCTCGGACACACCCCTGTTATGACCCTTACCGGTATTGTCCAGTCAATTCTCTCCCCTCCTCCGGACTGCCCATCCCTTGGGGTTCTGAACCACATTGGCCTTTGAGGGGCTCGTGGAAGATAGGTGAGTAGTGTTCAATGAATGAATGTCCCGAGGTGGAAAGTTTGATCTTCCATTTCCTTATCTGCAAAATGAAACAGTAATACCTACTCTTCTTATGTCGGAACTATTGCGGAGATCGAATGGCATTATGTCCTTTGTAAAAGCACTTGGAAACTGCAGAGTAATATATAAGTGAATGGAATTTATTTGGAAATTGCATATTCGTGACTTGCTTAAAATGACTTAACTGTGTTATTTCTGCAGAGAACAGCAACCCGCAAGGTAGGGGGATTATCATTCTGATTTTATTGCCAGTTAGCTGAGTGACTTAGGTCAAGTGCTTTTGCCATGCCAGATCTCAGTTTCCAGAGCCGAGCTTCAGAAATGTTAACGTACCTATTCTTTTTCCTTTTCTTCAGTTTTCCTTAGAGTAAGATTTTTCTTGTCCTTAAAGGATTTTCTTCTTCCACATTTGGTATGCTATATTAACCATAATAAAATAATAAATATGCGGTAATTAGTTTTTTCATTAAATGTACAAATCAATGACAATAGCTATTGTGTGGAGCTGATTACTAACGTTTTCCTAGACCGAAATTGTTTT
>NW_006489126.1:0-791 GCF_000325575.1 Pteropus alecto | reverse complement strand
GAGAAGCCAGCCACAATGTCATAAGGACACTCACACAGCCTTATGGAGAGACCCATATGTGAGGGAATGAAGTCTTCTGCCAATAGCCAGTGAAGTACTGGGGTTTCCTGCCAACGTCCAAGTGAGTGAGCCATCCCAGAAGCAGCCCCCACCCTCAGCCAAACTTTAGATGACTGAGGTCCCACTTGACATCTGGACTACAACCTAATGAGAGACCCAAACAAGAACCACCCAGCTAAAGTGCTCCCCAAATCTGACCCGTAGAAACTCTGACATAATAAATGTGTGTTGTTTTTAGACTCTTAACTTTTGGGATAATTCATTATGTCGCATAAATAGCTAATACACTCCTGGATTCTGTGAGCTATCAAAAAGCCTTCCAGTAAATACTTTTTCTGCTTAAGTTACCCAGGGTCGATTTATGTTGTTTGCAGCCAAGAACCCTGGCTGGTACTATTTCTTCACATGTCCTCCCTCCACTCCCAATCCACAGCCCCAACCTCTCACCCTCTGCCCCTTTATCAGGCGGAGTAGTTCAGGGTTCTTATGATCTCACCCGCACATCCAGGTTATGTCCTAAAGGCTTTACCTTTCTCACTCAAACAGACTGTCCAGGTATTTTCTTAGTTGTAAAACCATCCTCACCATTCCCTGAGAAGGCAAAAGCAGCTGCAGACTGCCGCAGCATCAAATTACTTACAGCCCACCTCTCTCCAAAGCTTGCCATCTGTCCTCTACCCTCATTATCATCGACTCATTGCTCCCTTGGGGGTTTCCTATGATCTCTTTCT
>NW_006489125.1:0-791 GCF_000325575.1 Pteropus alecto | reverse complement strand
GGGTGGGGGGTGGGGGGAGGGCTCGAGACATTTGTCTAAATATGTGGCCTCAGCTATGTGGGTCACAGTGATTTGGAATCCACTTAATTTAGCTGCCTTCAGCACTGCGGTTTCTCATTCGGATGCTGGAGGCGGAACAGGGCAGTAAAAATGTCATAAATTCATCAGCAAATTCCCTCCACCTCTCAAGGTCTAGCCTTGAATTCCCCAAAGAGGGGCTATGGGTGAAGTGTGAGGGGGCAGGGTAGAGGCTGGGAGGCCGAGCAATGCCCTCAGTCCGCCAGTGCCCTTCAGACGGGAAGAGGAATGGTCGCATGATGGCTTTCTGCAGCTGGAGAGGTTTCGGTTAGACCTAGTGAGGAGCTTGTCCTCATGGTGACAGGCCAAGGGCAGTGCAGGAGACAGGGCTGTTTTCAGGCTCTGGCAAGCCTGAGGGTGAGCTGAGAATGACGATAAGGCTTTGGACAGGGCCCAAAGGTGCCTTGTCCACCATGGCTCAGGGTGCCATGGATGCTGAAGGCTGTCAGTTAGGAGGAGTTGAGGCCTGGTTTGTGCATTGGTGGGGGTCAGGAGGTGGCATAAGGCAGAGATCCCCACCAAGAGTCCTGGATTCTGAATGTGACCCAGCCATAAATCCACTCTGTAACCTTGGAAAAGCTATGTTGCTTCTCAGGACCACAGTTTTCCTCAGCTATCGAAATGACTTGGATCAGAACGCTGTTTTCTGATCTTTTCACTGCCAGTGACTTATCACAGCTTTCCGATTTGCATTCATGACCATGCAGGGCGAG
>NW_006489124.1:0-791 GCF_000325575.1 Pteropus alecto | reverse complement strand
GCACGACCTGATGGCTTGGCGTGCGAACGTGCTGTGAGGTGATCACCACAGCACGTGCGTTCACACGTCCATCCCCTCGCAAAGCGGAAAACAAACGTCGAAGGTCTGTCCTGTCGCAGCTCGCGAGCACACGATCCAGCGCTGTTAACGGCAGTCGCCGTGCTGGACGCGACGTCCCTGGGACGGACCCATCCTGTGCGGGCCGGTGAGGGAGGCCGAGCGCAGGTAAGAGCGAGGGTGGTGACGACAACATGTCAGAGCAAGAGCTGCCCCAACCCTGGACTTGGGGCCTAGGGGTCACGGCACAGCCGGGGCCGGAGGAGCGGGCGGCCAGGTCCTGTCACCACCTCCGGGAACGCGCTGCGCCCGCCGGAACTCGGGTGGAAAAGGCAAGGAGAAAGAACAGGCTCCGGGCTGCCCGCGCGCGGGGCGGGGCTGGGGACGTCGGCAGCAGGCCCGAGACATGGCTCAGACTCCGCGGGGACAGGCGCAGGGGTCCCTCGTCCTGTCTCGAAACGGAAACGGTGGAGAAGATGCCTGGGGCAGGTGCGACCAGGGGAGAAAGTCGAGGTCCCTGTAACTTCACACTCACGCCCCTCCCGCCCAGGGCTTGCTCCCTGACGGAACAGCTGAGAGTGACCCCAGTGCGTGGGGCTCGCCCTCAGGGCCCCCCACTGCGCCTCCTGTTTCCTCCGCCTGTCACGATGCCAACGGGGTGCCCCTCAGTGACGGGGTCTCTCATCCCCAAAGTGGGACTGTGAGGTCCAGGAGGGCCCCACCCTCCCCCCCCC
>NW_006489123.1:0-790 GCF_000325575.1 Pteropus alecto | reverse complement strand
GAAGTGTTGCTAAATTCCAATTGTTCTCTTTAAAACTAAATAGAACAACAAAGAGAGTGAAAACATTCCTTCCAACCTCCACACACACACACTCACACACACACACACATACGCACTTTTAGTATATTAAAGTAGAGAAATATCACCACAACCACAAATACCAAATTACCTGTAAGCATGAGCTGGGCCCAAACACCGTAAACAGCCAAACTACAGAAGTAGCAGATGGTCAGGTATGGCCATGATTGTTCTAGGCATAATGAAGAAGAATGGGGACTGCGCAAAATTCTGCTGCTAATGGCCAAAGCACACCTGGCTACAAAAAGCACCATGAAGTAGCAGAAGGTGGATCCTTTCAGCCGAGAAATCGGGAAAGCTACTCTAACACCTCCCATGCTCTTCACAGTATTCAACTCCTTCTAATCTAAGGTTTCTTTTTAAATATAAGATTACATCCATACCAAGAAACCATTAAAAAGGAAAAAGAAAAAGAGCAGCAAAACCTCCCTTGCAGATGAAGAAAAGGAATCAGGAAAATGTTCCAACAGTGCAGAGAAAAAGTACAACCTAGTATTCTAACGTAAATTTTTAATTATTAAAATAACTGTAAATAGAAAACAAGTGAAAATAAAGAATTATATGTATACATATACATACACACAGACACAGACATAGATGTAAGTTTGCCAGCCTAAAGGAGTTGAAGTGATGTCCAAACAGGAATATGTGAAATGAAACTAACAGAATTTGAGAAAGAAATTAAGAAAAATTGAAAAGCCATCTTAAGAAA
>NW_006489122.1:0-790 GCF_000325575.1 Pteropus alecto | reverse complement strand
ACCCCCACCCGTCATAGTATTTAGAAGGGTCTAATTGGTAAGGAGAGTGTGGGGTAGTGAAAAGGTCTAGAGGGTTAAGGGTCCTTTGACTTTTTTAGGAATTTGTGATTCTGTTACCCTCCCACGTAAAAGAGGTGAGGCGTGATTACAGACAGGTAGAAATATCTTTAAAACATATTGAGATGTGCCGTTTCCGTAATGTGTTAGAGTGCTCTGTAGTTCTATAAAACACTCAAGAGATATGACAATCAAATTGAATCATGATCCTTGATGGGTCTCGTATCCAAAAAATTCAATCAGAGGCAATTTAGGACAATTGAGGAAATTTAAAAATGGATTGTATCTTAGATCATATTGATTGTATTAATATTACATTTCTTGGCTGCGATGATGCCACTGTGATTGTGTAAGAGAATATCCTTAGGAGATACGAGCTGAAAAATATAGGGTGAAATGTCTCAATGTCTGCAACTTACTTTCACATGGTTGGGCAAAAATTGTGCATTTGCATGCATGTGTGTGCACATGCGTGAGTGACTACCACAAAGTCATGGCCTTCTTGCGCATAGGTATTATTCCTAAAATATCAGATTCTTAGATCCTTGAGTAACTGGTCCGCCCCTCCTGAGTACTCCTCTCTCCAACAGTCTCACTCACACTCAAGGTCAAGTGTTCTGCTCTCCTGAGACATCCCCCAGAGTCTGTTCTGATTTCTCTGCTAGTTTCATCACCATATCTGCATTTAATTCTCACACACACTCCCTGCAGAATGAAGACACACTGGTCATGG
>NW_006489121.1:0-790 GCF_000325575.1 Pteropus alecto | reverse complement strand
CTTGATTAAGAAATCTTAAGAGGCATGAAAATCAAATCACATTTTTAGACATATTTAATAATCCACGATTGGGAGAAATGATGTGGAGACACTGCCAGAGAATTTGTGACCTACAGTCATAGTGCTTAGTGTCTCCCTGAACCCAAATATAGGTGCATATCCATGCGACTGTTCACACTAGGCCTGTCTGGGCACGGGGGGATATGGACCACTCCAAGCAGGGTTGCCAGGTTCACTGTGCTCTCTCATGCTTTTGTCACTGGCTGTCATCAGTGGCCTAACCAATGGGATACCCCAGGGCAGTGACCCAACTGCTTCTACTGACAGAATGGGGTAACTTTTCTGTGATCAATAGACAATGGTATTTTAAGGAACATTCAGATGAAGGTTGAAACAGATTTCTAGCAGAGGACCATTCTATTAAACAATTTATAAAGAAACAATTGCCTCCTTAAACTTCACACCCTCTCTGTGTCAGGCAGAGAGCCGGCATTTCCTGTTTCTTTTGCTACCAGATAAGTAGTTAAAGTTCTAAGATGCCAATCAGTTTTCTTCATGGTGGGCATTACATAGAAACTCAGATATCCAGACCTTCAGGCCAAGCCATTAACTTCATGCACGCTTGCCTCCAAATCCCCATAGAAAGACACAGTAGAGACTCGTTCCCGTCTTTTTAGATCAAAACTATGATTGTCTCCAGCTAACAAAGATAGCTACTGCTTATTGATATTTTCTTATGTGCCAGCCATAGTTCAAGTGCTTTACTACATAATGCCAATCAATTCTCCTA
>NW_006489120.1:0-790 GCF_000325575.1 Pteropus alecto | reverse complement strand
AAAAAAAAGGTAAATAGTTAGCACTTCTTTATGTTTAGTAGATTTTTATTCCTAGCATAAAAAAATTTCAATTTCTAGAAATTTTGACTGACTTCAAAGTGATCAGAATGTTACCTATGACTTACATATCCTAACATAAAATACAGCATTATATTAGGAAACATAATTAGACATGAGAAAGAACATAAAGGTATTAAAAATTAAAAAGAGGTAAAATGATCACTTTTTATAGAACATATGATTGTAAATTTGCAGGACTATCAACTTAAGTAACTAGAAATCAATAGCTTAAATAAATACAAACTGATATAATTGAAAAGAGCCTACTTATATTGACAACTAAAAAGATAAAATACTGCACCAAAATAAACAAATATGCAAGACTTACATGAAAACTTTAAAACATGCATAAGCTAATGCATAGAGTTATATAGCTAAAAAGCCAATAAATACATTATGAAACTATAAAATATTCAATGAACCCAAGAGAGGCAGAGAAACAAAATATGAGGGGACAAAAATGGGCAAATGATACAAACCGTCAATTCAGGAAAAGGAAATACAAATTCTTTTAAACTTATGAAAATATTCAACCTTACTAATGAAACACAAATTAAAAAATATTATGCTGAGCCACCATTTTTTACCTATAAGATCAGCAAAATTCCAAGTTTCGAACTAAAAATTCTGTGGTGAGGCTGTAGGGGAACAGCAGTCTAATGTTTTACTGACAGAAATATAAATTGGTATAAGAACTATGGAGACTATCCTGAAAATATTAATGCAAATT
>NW_006489119.1:0-789 GCF_000325575.1 Pteropus alecto | reverse complement strand
ACAGCCATGCCGCGGGAGCCCAGCCCCCCGGAGGCTTGTGTCTGACGGGAGAAGGGCAGGCGGCCGCCATCGGCACCTCTTCCCTTGCCTTGGGTTCTCCGAGTGCAGATTTGGTGCCAGGGTGTTTGTGTCCCGCGGCTTTGGTGACGGCTGGCATTCTCCGTGCCCACACACAGCCGTGCCAGCTTCAGGGGAATTCAAAGCACATGGGTCTTTTCGAGAGCCTCCTGCGGCCCCTTGCCACCAGGTCCTTCCCCAGACGGGTGGCCCGGGGCTGTTTTTCCTAGCACTGGGCCAGGAGGGTGAAGAGGGCAGGTGCCACATACCCTACGCGTGCACACGCACTGAGGGGGAGGCAGCTGGGAGACGACGGCGACCCAGGACCCAGGTGCTCGCTGGTGCAGCTTCACCCACGGGCACCAGACGCTTCGGGGGACGAGAGCGTGGCCCAGGGGCGCATGGCTCTGCAGACCCCCGGGGGGAGGACCGTCGTCTGTGCCAGGCCAGTCAGTTAGCGGAAGGAGGGGTCGTCGTGCAGGGCTGCCAGGCATGGAGCAAAGGGACCATCCCCCGAAGCACAGAGGGGACGGCGTGTCGGGGGGCTGAGCACCCACCTTGGGCTCATCGTGATTCCGGCGGAGTCTGAACTAGAGCTGAGTGTTTCCTAGAAAACCATTTTTCTTTGACTCGTGTGGTTTCTGACCTGAAAGTAAATTTCCGAGTTCCTTCACTAACCAACACCCGTGCTGCCCTAGAGGGCCGGTCTCTTCGTGGGTGTGGTGGCAGCAC
>NW_006489118.1:0-789 GCF_000325575.1 Pteropus alecto | reverse complement strand
GTTATTATCCGTAGTGTACGGTTAAGGAGATAAGTCTTAGAGTGGTTAAGCGAAATGGTCAGGGTCACATACTTGTAATACAGCGTTGCTGGGATCCAGGCTGGGACCAGTCAGACTCTTGAATCCTCGCTTTCAGCCCCCACTCTATAGGGTTGAGCGTGTTAGAACTACGGGAGCATATAACTTGCTTCTCAGGACAGTCCTGGTGTCCAATGACATTTACCATTTGTTTCAGACAAAACCCATTTGTTAGGTTGGTGGCTGGTCACTCTAGTTTTCGCCCGGGTTGTTCCTAATGGGATTAAAACCACGTCATCTCTTCAGCTCTGTGTGGGTCTTGCTGAGTGAAATGATCTGTAGGGAACCTGTCAGCTCAGTTTTATTATGTTCTTTGGCCATATTTGGTAGCTCAGAAATGGGATCAAGCAAATAGGTGATGAGGGTTACTCATGGCTGGGAGCTGGGCTCAGGGGGTTTGGTTGGGGTTCGAGGTCCTAAAGAGCTGCAACACGGTGCCATCACTGTGAGCAGTTCACCGAGACCGTTGGCTCCAGGCTTGGGGAGAAAGCAGATAAGTCATATTGGGGTATCGTATTGGAAGGTTATCAAGGCTCTAGATACCAAGATGTGTTTAAAGAACAGTGTCAGTAGCTATAAGTAAATGACAAAGTGTAAGGATAGGTAATTATGGATAGAATTGTTTCAAATGTTGAGTTCCAGAGTTTGAGCAGTTTGCGATGTACACAACAAGGTGGCTTAATGTGTAGGTTTTGGGGACACACGCGACGA
>NW_006489117.1:0-790 GCF_000325575.1 Pteropus alecto | reverse complement strand
TCAGAGAGCAACATTCCCACTGGGGTGAAACGTGGCCGCCCCCCTGCACCCCAGTTTTATTGTCCTCCGCCTGAAGGCCATGAGAGTCCTCGGCGAGGCCGGGCGGGCAGACTTCGCTTCCCCGGGCGGTGGCGCTCCCCCCCTCCACTTCCGGTGAAGGGCACTGGATGGTGCCAGCAAGGGACGGGGTGTGTGACCCAGCTATGCGCCTGGGCCCCAGAACCCGCGGGCTGGGCCCGGGGACGCCGGCCCTCCGCTGTCACTGCTCCAGCCTACTCTGGCTCCGGGGCCTGTGGCAGCCGCCCGCCTGGGCAGTTACCCACTCAACAGGAGAAATGGGGAATGAGACACCGACTCTAGGGGGGGCACGGCATTCACGTGGGACTCGATACTCTTTCCTCTTGCTTCAGTTTTTCTAAGTATGGCGCTTATTCCTTCTGTGATTTTTAAAACACACAAAAACGAACCCGAAGCAGGACACGGGCCTGAAGCAGTGAATTAACTTCCTCTCTTGCAGGTAAACAGAATCGAGACCATGTGAGTTAACTGTACTTGAATTTCTGTGCCCATCTGCCGACGTCTGAATGTTTTCTCAGTGAGATCGCTGTCAAGTAAACTCCCTGCCCTTTCACACCGCTAGAAAAGGATGCTTTTTCCACAAAGCGTGTAGGGTTCTGGACTCGGGGCCTTTATTCTGCTTCTAGCAAACAGACCACTCACCCTGAGCCCTGCCCTCCTCACCTGCCCAACAGGTGACTCGCCCTACCTCCCTTCCAGAATTCCCTTCACG
>NW_006489116.1:0-789 GCF_000325575.1 Pteropus alecto | reverse complement strand
TCGCTCGCTCGCTGAAAAAGAGTGTCATGTGAACAAACACGTTAGTTGCTATTTTCATGTTAAGAAAGAGGACAACAGTGAACTGAGGATGTAAGTGAGAGCTGCACTCAGTGCCTATCATTTTTAATGACATGAGCTACTTTTTGCTGAACGGGATGACAGTTTTCAAATTCGGAAGACTTGCTCTCTAACTCTTGTATTCTTCAGAATGCGGCAGACACAGACGGACCTCCTCCTCCCCCATAGAGTTTAACAGCTCACACACACTAGTAGACCCCACTGTAGGCCCCGCAATCACTAAACCGTCCATGAAGCCCGTTCCCAGTGGTGCCAATTCCGCGGTGTAAACACCACCGAAGTGAGCTGTGTAGGGACATGCACTCACTCTGTGGGGCATCTCCCCACACAGACCCCGGATGGAAACAGCCCACACTGAGACCAACAGTCAACAGCAGCGACACCTGAGGTGTGGATGGTCCTCGCATCCACGACCATCGCATTCACTTAACCGACCTTGGAGGCCGCCACAGGAGGCACGGACCCAGCCAGGACGGCCGTTGGGGCCCCGCCCTACCGGCAGGCGCATGCGCTTCTCCCTCCGCGAACCGCCGCAACGGACCCTGGGAGCAGTTGCAGGACCGTGGGCCAGGCGCACGAGAGACGCAGCCCGGAGACGCGCGCATGCGTGTGGGCCCGAGGCACTCGGGAACTGCCCTAGGCTGTCTGTACAAGCGAGGAAAGAACGGAGGTTCGGGGTTCTCTGCGAAGCTTCTGTGGAGGGGCCTCCTC
>NW_006489115.1:0-789 GCF_000325575.1 Pteropus alecto | reverse complement strand
CTTCCTTACCATATGGCACTATATGATGCTCCAGCCTCATCCGGGATGTTTTCTGCTCGGTCTTAGAATCGGCCATTTTCTCAGGAGTCCGTGTTCCTTTCACTGGCAAATGGTGTTAGAGACGAGGCTCTGGGTGTTTGACGCGCCCTCTGCTACGTTCTCTTCTTAGCTGACAGATCAAGGGAATACACGTGTGCACACTAACACGCGTACACACATATGTATAAATATTTCTACATGTAGCCATGCATCTATACTAAGCTAAGGATGAATTTTACCATGTCTCCAACTCTAGCCCTTTACCACGTGATCACGCTTCATCACGTGATCACTCCTCCTGTGACTTACCTGCGAAGTCTAACACCAACAGTGACACACCTGGCTCCCACCACCCACCGTCATTTCCTTAACCGCTCCGTTCCAGGACACACGGATAGCGGTGTCAGAATCCTAACCCAGCCTCATGGTAACAGCGTAGCCAACGAGGTAGAGAGCAGAGCTTCGGCGCAGTCACTCCCCCTCGATCTCCGAGCTCCCTGTCCTCTGCAGCACGAAGCCGGCACCGTTCCCGCTCTCCCTCCCGCTCAGGATGGTTCTCACACCTGCGATGTGGTCGTGCTCTCCCTCACAGCTGCATTCCTTCCTGAGACTCTCTGAGCTCCCAAACGAGTTTTAAATTTGCACACACTAAGGTTCACTCTTTGTGCTGTGCACTTCTATGGGTTTTTGACAGAGCCGTAATGTCATGAACCTACCATGACAATGACACACAGAATAGTGTCATCTCTC
>NW_006489114.1:0-789 GCF_000325575.1 Pteropus alecto | reverse complement strand
GTCAAAGTAGGGTCATGGTTAAAATGTGAGCTTTGAAGTCTGATGACCCGAACCCTGTCCTTGCTTTTATCACTTCTTGGCTGCAGGCAAGGTTCTTAGCCCCATATATATTACCTATATGATGGAGAGGCTGATGAGAGCCATCAAGCTAATTTGACTGGCTTATTGAGCATCGACTATCTACAAACGAACCAGGCGCTCTTCCAGGTGCCTTGAGATAAAAGAAGCAAAACAGACAAAATTCTCTGCTCTCATGAAATTGATATTCTACTTCACCTTGGCATGATATTTGGGGGATTCAATGAGAAAAAAGCTGTACGATGCTTACCACTGCATCTGGCACATAGTCTGTGCTTTGGAAGTCCTCGCTTTTGTTAATGGTGTTCCTGTTCGCTATGATCAGTTCTGGCCTCATAACTACTGTTACGACGATATATTTCCCCTGCCTGGCGCTGCCCACTGCTGAGAACTCAAAGTCCCAAATCCCAGACTGCATCTTCTCGGAAGCGGCTCCAAACCCAAACGTTAATTGTTTTGTCTCTCCATGCTCCCAGAAGCCTTGGTGACTCCCAGCTCACCTTGCTAACTCACCGCGGTGAGAGCTTTCCCCCGAAGCATCCCGTGGGTCATTTCGTGCTCTGTGTGGATGGCAGAGCGCAGCGTGAAGTGCATATAAAAAGAAGGGAAAGGATAGCGCTAACTCAGCAGTGCAAGCCCTCCCTCTTGGCGAAAGGGAATCGCGAGGCTCTGAGGAAGCCCCGCGAGGCACAGCTCTCACTGTCATTTTCT
>NW_006489113.1:0-789 GCF_000325575.1 Pteropus alecto | reverse complement strand
AAAAAAAAATGCGAAAGATAATCGTATACGACAGTAAACATAAGAAAAAGATGGTTATATTTTTAAGAAACAAAGTAGTCTTCAAGACAGAGTATTAAAAAAGATAAAGAGGGGGCATTTCATAATGATACAAATGGCAATTCATTTGGAAGACAGCAATCATAAATATGTATGAATCTAAAAACAGCTTAAGAATTCCTGAAGGCAAAAATTATAGAATTAAAATGAGAAATAGACAAATTCACAATTATGGTTTTACATTTCAACCTTCCTCTCTCATTGCCAGACCAAAGAGACAATTAGTAGGTCTGTAGAAATTCTGAAAAATAAATATACCTAATCAAATTTTTTACTTGTCAATTTTATTTAAGATTAACTTATTTCAAATAAACTGCATCCATTCGAAGTGCACAATTTGAGAGATTTTGATAACTGTGTATATGTGAAACTATTGTACAAGTAGAGAAAAGGTCACTGTGCCCTCTGCCGTCCAACTCTCTTTGTCCCTGCCCTCAAAGAATCACTGACCTGCTTTTTGTTACTGTTAGATTGCTTTTTATATAAATGTGTGTGGGTGTATCTCTGTGTTTATTTTTGCACAATTATAAGCATATGGATTTTTCCATGTATTTTGATGTGTTAAATCTGCTAGATCTAGTATTAGATCTAACAATTTAGTCTATTTGGGGCCAGTGAAAGCCTCTTGAAATTGGCTATTCTTTCATTTTGACACAATTTCCTTAAGTCTTCAAAAGGTTAGTTACTTTCTGGCATGACAATTATTCTAGG
>NW_006489112.1:0-789 GCF_000325575.1 Pteropus alecto | reverse complement strand
TCCCCGTCCCCGAGCCTGACGATTCTCCGCCGGGAACCTCTGCCGTGTACACGGTGTGGCTTCTGTCTGATTGAGTCCGGACGAAAACTTGAAAAATAAGAGCAAATTAATCCGAAAGCAAAGAGCAGGAAGGAGAAAAAGAGCAGAAATGAGTGAAAAAGAAAAACGACAGGAAAAAAAGGTCGGTGGGTCCGAAACCCGTTTCTGTGAAAAGGTCGATAAAATTAGTAAATCTTCGGCCGGACTGAAAGGGGGAGAAATGACACACTCGCAGCCGGCAGCGGGAGCAGACCCTGCGGGTGCCTCGTTCTGTGCTCGTGAGCCCTGCACTCGGGGGCCCGCGCCCCTCGACAGACACGAGCGGCGAAGCGCACTCTGGTCCTGTCGCTGGTACCGCAATGAAATTCCCACTTAGAAACGTGGCAGAAACACAGCTGCAGGCCTGGCTGACCCCCGGCAATGCGCCCCCAGCCGAGGGGGAGCCCACACCCACCCCGGGAGGCCGCCGTGACCCGGACCCCACAACCAGGCAAAGGCCTCACGACACAGGAGAATTTCAGAACGTGCCATCTTAACAAAGCCCCTCGGTCTGTTTTCAAAAACGAGCAAACCGAATCCGGCAGTCGGGAAAGCACAGTACGTCCACCGGGCGGGTTTATCCCAGGAACGCAAGGTTGGCTCAGCGTTCAAAGAGCAAACTGCGGCGCTCGCCACGTGGACGAACGGAGCCCACACGATGGGGGCGGACAGGCGTGCGCTGAACACCACAGCCATCGCCACAGAACACTG
>NW_006489111.1:0-789 GCF_000325575.1 Pteropus alecto | reverse complement strand
TGTGCGGGCGGCTGAGGGTGACTCAGCCCTTGGGGACAGGTGCCGCCAAGCCCTATCCCACTCACTGGGCCCGACCTCGCAGCCTCCCCTCACCTGTTCAGGGTGGACCCCTGGGCAGCCCCGGCAGGCCCAGGGGTCCCTAGAGCTGAGCACTTCTTTGGGGAGCGTTCGGCCCTGCCCGCAGCTCTCCAGGTCCCCAAAGTCGGGCTCTAGCTCGGGCCCACGTCCCGGAGCCTTGGGGCCGGGCTGCTGGTGGCCGCGTGCGGCCCCGCGCTCTGCCCACAGCCTGCTCTGCTCTCCCAGGTCGTTTTCACCATCGGCAACGAGACCCATAAGTTCCACGTCCCCCTGCTGCTGAGCCCCTGGTCCTACACCACGTACCGCGGGAGCTGACCACCAGCGGGCCTGTGGGTGCCTATCCCGTCACCATGGCTCCCGAGCCACCCCCAACCATCACAGTGGGCTCCATGCCCCTCGGGGGGCCTCAGGCCCCACCTCCTGCGGGGGTTTCTGGCTCCCATTTCCCTGCGGCGGCTGTGACTTGGGCATCAATAAAGTCTTGCTGGCATCCACGAGGCTGCTGTGGTCACCGCGCAGAGCTCGGCGGGTGCTGCCCGGCCCCGGGGCGGGAGGGGTGCTGGATGGGCAGCTGGGGAGGTGTGTCTCCCACAGCCATGGGACAGGACACGTGGCCAACGTGGAAAGCCTTCATTTGCTGACCAGACAAATCTCAAAAACACACACCTGCTGTCCTTGCTGTATAAAGGGGGTGTCGTCCAGGGAGAAGTC
>NW_006489110.1:0-789 GCF_000325575.1 Pteropus alecto | reverse complement strand
AAGAGGGCTCAGATTGGAAAGTATGTGTATAAATAGGGATCTCTATCATGAGACTTTGAATGCCAGGCTGAGGTTTATGGACTTGTCTTGTAGCTTGCCTCTTGAATAGAAACGTGAAATGAAAATTGTTTAGGAATGATGATAGGGTGAGTGTGAGGTCTAGATGCTAGAGAGAGGGAAATAAGTTAGAAGGCCATAGTGGTGATCCCAATGGGGTTATTGAGTGTCTACACCAAGTGAATAGAGGACAGGTCTGAGCATAGGGTTACATAATGACATATTAAAGAAGAAATCAAAGACCTTCAGCCTTCACTGACAAAAATGCTCTGTGTTCAACAAGACAACATTTAGCTCAGAATATTAGCACCAGTCGAATGGTTTGGGGGAAGGATGACAAAACGAACAATGGTTTATACTGATTCTTCAGGTTGTTCTATGATATTTAAATCTTCTACAGAATACCAAAACCTACTAAATCAGAATATCTAGGGTAGGCTTGGATTTCTGGGGGGTTTTGGCAAAGCGACTCTTGTTGTCCTCCCTTGACCACAACTGAGAATCACTGAATTAAACATGGAAAAAGAAGCAGTATTCTGTGGTCAACATTAAAATAAAGTCTGCAGTAGAATTTAATACACAATTGGTCTTCTAAGTGTTGCTATCTCATATGTAACAAATTTAAGTATTTGAAACTATTATAATTTTAAAACAATTCAACATATGTTTTGGAATATTGGAATTGAAATTAAAAATTAAGTTGTTATGGAATCTGCAAACAATATTTGAAAA
>NW_006489109.1:0-789 GCF_000325575.1 Pteropus alecto | reverse complement strand
AAGTAGAAAGAGTATACTCTAAAATAACAATAAAAAAGTGTAGTAAATACATAAACCAACAACACAGTCGTGTACTATCATCGAGTATTATGTACCATGCACATAACTGCATGTGCTCTACTTTTATACAACTGGCAGCACAGATTTGTTTACACCGGTCTCACCACAAACACGTAAACAATACATTGTACTATGATGTTAAGACAGCTACCTCACTAAACGATAGGAATTTTTCAGCTCCATTAAAATTTTGTGGGACCACTATCATAAACGTGGTTTGTCGCGGACTGAAACATCCTTGTGTGATGCATGACTGTATGTACTTATGGCCACTATCAGAACTATTAAAGCTGAGAATGACTGCCTTACTGGATAGAGCCTATGTATGTAGATACGAATTCTAAAAGTCAGTATATAGTTTCTTAGTGGGTTAACTCTTCTCTCTCTTTCCTGATTTTTTAGAATAAGATTATAACATTATCTGTGTTCAATACACTATTATGAAGTTGGCCTATAAAGATATACAAGGCTTGGTATCCATCTTCTTAGAACTTAAAATCACTGAAGAGGATGATGTCAAAATACCTAAAAAAGTAACAAAGTACTCCTAGTATATTAGTTTTCTATGGGTACTGTAACAAATGACAGCAAATTTAGTGGCTTAAACAATACTAGTTTCTATTATCTTACAGTTTGGAGGTCAGAAGTCTGACGCGAATCTCACTGGGCTAAAGTCAAGGTGTCAGCAAAGCTGTGTTCTCTCTGGAGGCTCTAGTGGGAGTATCTGTC
>NW_006489108.1:0-789 GCF_000325575.1 Pteropus alecto | reverse complement strand
TATAATTATCAAACTTTCTAAGAGATTAGATCTGAATTATTTCAATCACAAAGAAAAGAAATGCTAATTATGTGATGTGATAGAGGTGTTATCACTATAATGGCAATGATATTACAATATATAAATTCATCAAATCAACATGCTTTATACCTTAGATTTACACAACATTGTATTTTAAATATAGTTTAATAAAAAGTAAATAAATAAATTAAAAATGTAAAAATGAAAGTTATAGTAACAAAAGTTAGAATAATGATTACCAGGGGCTGGAGGTGGGATCAAAGGAGATACTAGTCAAAGGGTAAAAAATTTTCACTATAAGATTGATAAATTCTGAAGACCTACTGTACAGTGATGAAACTATATTTAATAATAATATATACTTGGTAAGTAATTACTTCTCAAGTGTTCTCAATATGTAAAAAATAAAAGTAACTATACGAGGTGACAAATATGTTTATTAACTTCAATGAGTTCATGACTTTACAATGTATACATATACCAACATATTATGTTGTGTACCATGTGAATATTCAATGATAGGTAATATCTCAACAAGGGATAATTTTAATAATCAAGTGGATTTGATGGCCTGTTCTGGGCATACCAGTCAGCCTCTTTCTTTATCTAACCCTTTCATTTTTCAAATGAGCTCATGAAAAAATGGCTAATGGTGGAAGATTTGGAAGTCATGTTTGAACTCATCAACATGGACTTCCATTCAACAAAACTCACATTACAATGGCCGTCTCTGATGTTCAGTTGGTCGTTAGCAGAAACCAATTCTGA
>NW_006489107.1:0-788 GCF_000325575.1 Pteropus alecto | reverse complement strand
GGGGCACCGTGACCATCTGCCTTGCGTAAACCAGGACTAACGTCATTATCCCCGTCATTCCTGTGTATGTCCATCTCAAAAAGGGTCCTCCTTCTTCTCCTGCAGTCTTCCCCAAAAGGCTCCGTACAACCCCTACCCTCCTGTCTTCGCCTCTTACCTTTCCCAAAGCCTGAAACTCCTCCCCGTGCCCTCTGGATGGCCATTCCGTTGTCAGCAAAGGCCCCTCACCCCCTTCTCTGGGCACTCTTCACCTTAGTGCTCCAGTCGAACCCTGCTTCCTCCCTCTGCAGTTCTCCAAACCACTGGCTGTTTTCTTCCCACGGCCCACCTACCACCAAGCCTAAAAATGGAACAGCTGTCCTCTTGCTTTCCCCGCTGTTGCCAAACTGTCCTCCCTCTATCCGCCCTAAAATTCCCAGTTCCTAATCTCATCTCTTCGAATTATGTAAACTAACCTTCCTCATTGCCATCATCCCACTCCTTCTCCGTCATTTTAGCTCCTGACTCACACTCCCTTGAGACTATTTCTATCTTAATTCTTGGCAATTTCAAAATACGTCTAAGTAGAGGATTTCTCCTACAACTGATGTCTCAGTTCCCAAAATACCTCCTCTCCAAGGATCTTGCCATCTATCCTTTCTTGCCCTCAGCCACTTACTCCCACAGTCATGTACTATATATGTCATCATTAGATACCTACAAACCCTACATAATTCTGATCCATGTTCTCTTCCTTCTTTTTTTCTTTTTTTTCTTTTTTTTATGCCTACAGCACCTGGTCTTCCTAG
>NW_006489106.1:0-789 GCF_000325575.1 Pteropus alecto | reverse complement strand
CTCGTGCTGTCCAGTTCCAGTGCATGGTCACTCAACATCACTAATCTAGACATGGCATCTCTGCCAGGGTCCAGGAGAATACCAGTTGTTTTTGAAAAAGCATGTAATTTTCTGCCAGAAATGCCATCCCTGGCTTCAGCCCCTAGAGTCTTCTGTCACTGTGATTTTTAGATTCAGGCTTGCCGAGTACTCACCATCACTGGCATCTCCAATGACACAGAGGCTGGCAGATCACGTGACCTAAGTGGGAGGGCGTTTTGCTCCAGGGTCTACACCTGCCGTAGAGCTCTCTCTTGCTCTGGGCTCCGTCCCTTGCCTGCAGCCTCCTGAGTGGACTCAGTATGTGGACAGGGACGTTTCTAAGGGGTGGAATATGCTCCTTGCAGAAACGACACAGCCCCAGCGGCCATTGTGCGTCTTTCTTTACAGGAGGCAGAACGTGATCTCATCGTTTGGTTTAACGAGCTCCTGGCCATCAGACATCTCCAATGTTCGTGGGTGCAGCAGGTCTCTGAATCTTTGGACGCTTTATCCACCACCCCTGGGAGTGCGCGTTTCTCCTAAAACTTTACTCATGCTTGCCACCTCTTGTTCACTTGGTCTGATCAACATGATGTCACCAGTATAATAGGTCAGGATTCCATGGATTATGTCACCACAGAGGACGGTATAGTTCCTATAGCCCTGGGGCAAAAATGGAAAGGAATATTGTGGTCAACTGCATGTGAAAACAAGCTATATCTCATGTTTTCTCAACGAGATAGAAAAAGAAAAAGAAAAAGAAAAAAA
>NW_006489105.1:0-788 GCF_000325575.1 Pteropus alecto | reverse complement strand
CCTATTAACTTGTCATTTAAGGGCAGAGTATTTGTCTTACTCGTCCCTGCTTGCCGCTTGGCGTCTTACCGAAGGAGACTCTCCCTGTTTCTTGAATGAATTAAATGTTTTCATGCTTTACTTGCATTTCATGGCTATTCGTCATTAAACATATTTTCTGTCATTAGTTCTCTAAATGCTTTTATTCTTACCAAGCAAGCACTAAAATAAAGTTTCATACCCACCCGTGGTACCTCTGCTCTTTTTTAGGAAGAGAAGTTAGGTTGGGAGGCATTATTTTAACCTTTCTTCTTTAGAGCCAGATATAATACATAGGGGTATTATGTTTCCATGGCAATTTTAGATAACTTACATCTCCTTTTATACATTGATTTTTCTGCTTTTTTCTCTTCTTTATTTTTAATAGGTTTTTGAAATGGAAACTATCACTATGACATAAGATGCTATTGATAGTACATCAATATGATTCAGCTATTCCCCTGCCCAGCAGACTGTGGCTGCTCTGTGCACAGTCCTGTAATACGTATTAGCTACACAGACACTGGAGAAGCCCTTCCCATCCATATGTATGTGCATGGCCTGTGGAAGTTAATAATGCCATATATCACGTACACATAGAATGTAAAATGTACTTCAGAATGACAGCGGGCTTATACAAAATGAGTATTGGCTTACTATGAGAGGAAAACCAGGGAAAGATTTTTGTCCTTTCATATCTACTGTTTACAGAATTATTTGTTTCTATGTCTCTGAGTATCCCAGATCCACATTTTGCCTTTTTTTTTTTT
>NW_006489104.1:0-789 GCF_000325575.1 Pteropus alecto | reverse complement strand
CACGTCCTCCAGCGTGACCAACTGTTCGGGAATCCTAGCTCGATGTCGCGCCTCTGACGATGTTAGGTCTTCCTCGGATTTACATTAAAATGAGAAATTCTGCAGACAAGGCTGTGACTCTGCGGAGAAGCTTTCTGCTCGTCCCCGCCCGTGCGTGGGCTCTCAAAACCCCGCGCTCGCAGGCCTGGCCTTGGTTTCCCCACCACAGAATCCTCTGCGGTTTGAGGTTGTTGTTGAAATCCACCCCTCGGCCCCCAGCCTTACACCCCTTTCCAGAACTAGCAGGCAGGCAGAAAGGTGCTATGCCTCAGGCCGCGTGTGCCGATGCTTGTGTCTTTCTTTATGTCATAAGTCACAGTAGGGACCATAAGTTGACTGTACGACCCAGTTTGCCCTTTCCTACCGGTTCACTTTTTTTTATGAACGAAAGATAGTAAAGCAAATTCAATGCGTCGACAGCTGTCAGCTCAAAACGGAATGTCTGGGCCAAGGGCGGTCTCTGGGTCATCGCACGTCCTGCTAGGTCGCCCGCGCTCCCGAAAACCAGGATTCGAGCATCATCGGTTCGCTGTAGGGGGTCAGTCTCTGGACAAAACCGTCACGGAGAAGGTCTGAAACTTCCGGCCTTCTTTCCTTCTTAGGTTGCGTGCGCTTTAAAAAGCGGCCGGAAAACGCCCCTGGTCTCGGGCGGCGGCGGCGGCAGCAGAGGCGGGGGTGGGAAGCGGCTCTGCCCGCTGCAGGCTCGCGAGGTGGACACGGCCGCGTGGCCGCCCTCTCTCTCTCTCCGGG
>NW_006489103.1:0-788 GCF_000325575.1 Pteropus alecto | reverse complement strand
GCTTTCCTAAGCCCTCTCTCCTTTCCTCCAGCCTCCTCCACCTGCTCCAGGACTGCTAAAAAGCAGAAATCCTTCAGTGCACTTTATTTCTTGAAGCTGGGTGCTCTCCAAGCGCAGAAATGTGTGTCTCTCTAATTTCTCAGCAATTAGCACAGTGCTTGGCACATAGTAATAGCTCAATTAGACCTTGTCAAGCCTAATTCTGACTCATTCCCTATTCTCCAGCCCCTCAGGAGAGGTCAGCCTGCCTGATATCTGCTGTCCCTCTGGTTGCCAAGACATTGGCCTCTGTCACCTCCCCCATTCCATCCCACTCCACCTTAATGTTCTTAGGAGCACACAGGGCTGTGTACACTGAATGCCCAGATCTTACCCCTCAAGCTCCATGAATCTCAGCCAAGACACTCTGACATATGAAGCCACTGGGCCAGCCTCCAGGGCCAGACAGGAAACAGGGTCTGTTCAGTGTGAATGACGTCAGAGACACTAAGCTCAGAGCCCCAGGGATAATGTCCAGGCCCTTGAAGGGACCCACTATAAACTGTGGTCAGAGCCCAAGGGCCTCAGATTTCCACAGCAATGATCTTCATTCTCTCCCCGCCCTCTCACCACCCCAAACCTGATCAGTCATCAAGACTTGCCAGGCCTACCTCCTAAATGTCTCTGGAACCCATCCACTCCCCTGAATTACCACAGCAGCCCGTCATCCACATCCCTGCCCCCAACCTGCTCTTTACACTGCAGCTAGACTCATCTTTCTAAAGCCCAAAAGAGCTTAGGTCATACAC
>NW_006489102.1:0-788 GCF_000325575.1 Pteropus alecto | reverse complement strand
GTCTCCTGTCAGCCAGAGGGGGACTTCCCACACTCCCTACATGGAACTGCAGCTTCCCAAAGCAACGGGACGGGAAGCAAGGTGCTGGAAGACGGGGCTGCTCTGGCGTGGACGTCTGCGCTGGCAGGTATGGACCGCGGGTAACGGGCACAAGGGAAGGTGTTGCCACAGCCTCGCGAAGTGACTTTTCAAGAGAGACACGGGAATCTGATGAAAGTCCATACTCCTTTCCTCCCTCTGTACTTTGTAGGGTGAATTCCAAATGGCACTCGGGAAGAGAGGAAATCAGATCAAGGGCATCATGTTTGTATATAAATACCAGGGTGGGGGAAATCCTCCTCCAATGGGAATTGGTACAGAAATATGGAAAATCAATTCTTACTATGGTTTACAGACATCTGGCACCTCTTCATGCCACCATTCCTAGTTGGCAAGGCCATCGTGGTGACCTAAGCCAGGGCTGTGTGACTTGAGCTGGTCCCTAGCAGCTAAGCAGTGTGCTATGCTCATTTTCTTTTGAAAACCATGGGAATCCGCAGGTGTCTCACCTCCACTTCTGAATCAGTATATCACTGTAGCTCCCCTGACGGCCCGCGGTGTTCCAGAGCGAGCCCGCCTCGTCCACTCTTCCCCTAAGGTCACTGAGCACCCTTAGAACCAGTGTTCGAACTCTGCATCTGGTCGATGGCTCGCCTCCATTTTGTTCAGTCCTCTTCCTGGAGCTTTGTCCTGTTCTTTCACGTGGAATATCTTTCTTTGTCTCCCCGTTTTGGCTGCCTCCCTGGGTT
>NW_006489101.1:0-788 GCF_000325575.1 Pteropus alecto | reverse complement strand
GGGCGCTTGATAAATCCCCATAAGTGAGTGAGTGCCGAGGGCCCGGGCTGCGGGGGCTCTGTGAGTGGCAGCTTGGGGATGGGGACCCCCGGCCCCCCATCTCTCTGGAGCTCCACTCACCCTCCCGCACAGACCCGCCTGGCAAACCTGAGGACCGCCTGGGCGGGGGAGGGAGGGTGACCAGCTGGGCCTGGGGCAGCGGCTGGACAGGGATGCAGTGGGCGATGGGCAGTCCCGTGGGCTGCAGCTGGGAGGAAAGGAAGTCCCGGCCACCGGCTCCAGGTGACCAGTTAACACAAGGACTCGGCTCAGGAGGGGCCACTGCGAGGGCCACTGGTCTCCACTGAGAAGGGGCACAGGCGGAGCTAAGGCAGCTCTGGGGCCGTGACACCACGATGGCCGTGGACGCGACGCCAGCTGGGTTCCGAGCATCCGGAAAGCCCAGGGCCGCGCAGCTCTGAGCAGGCGCCCCGCGAGTTGGCTCTGCACGCAGCTCGTCCTGGCTGTGCAGCTGGGCACAGTGTCGGGACCCGCGAGCCAGGAGGGTGGCCCTCCCGCCGTCGCCACAGCGATGGGGCTGCAGCCGCGGTTGGGAGGCTCCGTGTCGCTTTCGTGTTTCGTTTCGCTCATTTTCGGTTCCATTGGTTTCGGAGAGAGGCCCTTCCGATTCTCTGGGACCAAGCAAGTTCACGGTCACGTCCACGTTTGCCGAGGTGACAGGCGGGGACCAGGAACAGCAGGCGCCTGCTCCCTCTGCGTCTGAGCGGGGCTGAGTGGGGCTCGGACAC
>NW_006489100.1:0-787 GCF_000325575.1 Pteropus alecto | reverse complement strand
TAGAAAACCCAAGACTGAAAGGAAATGTGGGATGGAAAAAAGAGTAGTGATCTTTTTACACTGTGATAAGAACACCTAACGCATGATCTGCTTGTTTTCTGTATGTCTGAAAGCTCTTGTACCTCACTCCTTACCTTAAACCTTCCTTTGTGTTTAGTTGATAATTCGCAGTGACACATTTTTATTCCACTCAGTTCTTGTTGAGCAGATTCCTTAGATGTTTTCTTTGCGGTTACCAAGGGGATTATATAAAATGCCCTAGTCATAATATTTATATCGACTAATAACTGCTTAAATTCAACTAAATAAAACCCAACTCCTTAGCAGCTCCACACCACTTCCCCACTATACTGATGTCAAAAACCATAACTTTAGGCATCGTGTACCCTTTGATATTGACTTACAATCACGTTTTACACTTTTATCTTTTAAACCTTACAAAAGAAAGTGAAGTGTGGCAGAGGGGTGGGAGCCACAGCATGAGATGTCCCTGTTTGTTTCCCGCCCCAAACAACAACGACAAACGGCACCCATCCACAAATGACGGTGCCTTGTTCAGAGCTGTGAGATCCAGCACTATTCTCCAGTGGACCCAGAAGAAGTCTTGTCTCCCAACCCGGTGCACAGCCATACAGACCTGGGTCCCGGCTGTGGAACCATAGACCTGCTCCAAGTCCTCTTGGCTGCATTTTGGGGGCTCCTGGAAAACACCGTATTACACAATCACCCATGAATGAAAGAGCCTTTGCAGAAGTCCAAGTTTTCAAAGAAAATGAAAACACTAACT
>NW_006489099.1:0-788 GCF_000325575.1 Pteropus alecto | reverse complement strand
AAAGCAGATGTGCTAATGGCTACACTATGGAACCATGTCCAGAAAGAATTTTCTTATAGATTTGTAATGTGCACCTACAATGGAGTGCAGTCATTTTTTCCTAATTTTAAATTGGGCACAATTTATTTAAAAGTACTTATAGCACATCTACAATGTGTAAAGCCCCAGCCAGGCACTACAGGGTATACAGAGGTATTTAAGTCATTACTCTCCTTCAAGGTCCTTCTAGGTAGGAGCTAAAATAATGGATTAATACCTATAATAAAAAGTGCAGATGTGATGTATGTCTCTAGAACATATAAAGTTATAAAGGGCCTCAAAGGAGTGTGGGATCTCATAAGAGGGTATGATAGTAAATTACAACAAAAGGCTTTGTGGAGAAATCTTAAAAGGCTGCATTTGGAAGTGGGATGGAGATTTCAGTGGAAAGAAATGCCGTGTGAAAATGAGGTCTGTGGAGTAGTGAGAAGCCGTGACAGATCTGATTTGATAGGCAGGTAGAAGAGATGGAACTATGAAGAGAACTTGAATAACACTGTGAATGACTTTGACTTAGGAGTGTACAGGAACTGAAGTGAAGCAAATTAGCAGAATTTGGGAATATGGCAGGGGTTAAATAACTAAAACTGATTTTTGAATATCAGTCATATGTCCAAATTGAAGATATTGATGGACATTTAAATCCATTCATGAAGTGCTCAAAAAGCCGTTATTTTTGCACTAAGATATAGGAAGGGAGACACTATTCCTGCCCTTTAGGAGGTGTGTGTGTGTGTGTGTGTGTGTGT
>NW_006489098.1:0-788 GCF_000325575.1 Pteropus alecto | reverse complement strand
ACGACGGGCGTGGTGCATGATGGGAAACGGGCAAAGGGACGGGTGACGGCAGATCTGCTTTAGGGTCCCGTGTCCACAGGCTCCCGAAGGTGCCACCCTCCCCTGCTCCATCCCTGCCCCTGCCCCCGGCCCCAGACGCGCAAACGGGGCTGCAGTGAGCCTCTGCTTCCTACACGGCTTGGCACTGTCACAACCGGCAACCGGCGTCCCCTCCCCTAACCGGCCTCCGGGGCGGCAAGCAGGAGGCAGCGCGGCCCGGTCAGCCCTCGGCCCTGCCCGTTCCAGGCGAGATGCTCTCACCGCTGGCCCACTGACCCGGACACTCACGAACCCGCCAGCATTTCCCAAATCATAACGGAAACAGCCAAGAGATAAAGTAGCAAAAACAAATTAAGTTTAGAACTTAGAACTCATCAAATTTAAATCTACTCTTGGTCACGCAGTCACGTGGACTTCTTAAATGATATCTGCACTTCTAATTAACCATGAAACGCAGCACGCAGATAGACGTAGAGAGCCACAGACACAGATGCACGTGGGTATCTAGCTAGCAAGATCCATCTATCACCTGTGTACCTATCACCTACCACCCATCAATCTACCTACCATCCAGCAATCTATCTACCGCCCATCAATCTACCTACCGCCCACAGGCCTGCATCCCACAGGCCTCATCTGTGCACGTGCAGCTGTGGGTTTAGGGAGACTGTCCCCCCGTTTTCCCGCTTGGAGGATTTTTAACAAGGGACCTGCAGGGCCTCGTGTGCCGCTGAAACACGGCAAGACTC
>NW_006489097.1:0-788 GCF_000325575.1 Pteropus alecto | reverse complement strand
GGGGCCCCCACAGCGTTAGGGGTGGGCTTGATGGGGGAAATAGTCACCCATATGTTGTGCTTATAAATACTTATAAAATGTGGCATAACAGCGGTCTTAGGAGAATCGCTTATAAGCTTTATAAAAATCACATTACTAAATGAGTATTATACATTGTATATTTAAGTGAAGACTGAGAAAGGAGATCTGAAAATCGAGAAATAACGAATTGAATGCAGATTAGAATCGAAAGCAAAGTACTGATAGCGGCAGACGGAGGATGCTGTGAGATGATTTCCCTTTGCCCTTCGCTTCCCGGTGAAGTGCAATCCTATTCATCCGTTTCACCATTTCTGCTAGTAAAATTCAGTCCAGTAAAATTTCGATGCTCAAGAAATTTGAGAAACAGACCTTCCGTTTTAAAGTAAACTCTTAAAAGTGTAACATCTATGCAGAAAGGTATGTACTTTCTGAGTGCACAGCAGGACGACTTTTCAGAGTGTGACCATCACCCAGATGAAGTCCTCAGGCCCCAGGACACTGGAGGTTTCTTGCGGCTCCAGAGTGGGGAGAGGATGCTATACCATTAGAGATGGTATAGTAAGTCCTCACCTGCCGTAGTGTAGTCCTAGGTACTTGGCAACGGCGACCAAATAAAAAGATATATAAAGAAACCAGTTTGACAGTAGGCTGACTGATATAATCAAGAGTAAGTTCCTACGGCATATTTCTACGGCATATTTCTGGTCAGAAACATCACTAAACTTGTTAATAAAGACCTCAAACGCTCCCAGTATTAAACACCGAAA
>NW_006489096.1:0-788 GCF_000325575.1 Pteropus alecto | reverse complement strand
TAACCCTAACCCTAACTTCTTATTATAACCCTAACACTAAAACTAACCCTGATCCTAATCCTAAAAATAAAGCTAATTTTAACCCTTATTCTAACCCTAACGCTAAATTTTACACTAAGCATAACCCTAAAACTAACCCCATACTATAACCCTAACCCAAACCCTAATGCTCACCCCAAACTTCAAAATAACCCTAACCCTAAAATTAAATCTAATACTAACCTTAACCTTAACAATAAAATTAACCCTACATCTAACCCTAACCTAACCCTAACCCTAAGGTTAACACCAACCTTAACCCTAAACCCTAAACCTAACTCTAACCCTAATCCTAACCCGAAATTTTACACTAAGAATAACACTATGCCTAACCCCACACCCTAACCCTAATCGTAAACCCAATGATAACCTTAACCCTAACAGTAACCCTAACCCTATGCTAATCCTAACCACTGGCCTATGCCTAATACCAAACCTAATCCTAACCCAAACCTATCCCTAAACTTTACCCTAACCTAACCAAAAACCTAACCCTAACCATAAACTTAATTTAATACTAACCATAATCCTAAACCTAAATACTAATTCTAACCATTACCTCTTACCCAAACCCTCACCCTAAACATAACTGTAAACCTAAATCAAACCATTACGCTAAACCTAAGATTAACCCTAACCCTATCGATAACCCTAAGCCTAACTGACCCCAAAATAAACTGTACTTGAACCCTAACAGTAATCCTAAGTTTAACTCTAACCTTAACACTTACCCTAACCCTAAAACTAAA
>NW_006489095.1:0-787 GCF_000325575.1 Pteropus alecto | reverse complement strand
TTAACATATTAATCTGAATATCCATTTCAATGTGATTGGGTTTTAAATCTCCAGGGAAACGAAGCTCTCCATTTTCATATTCATCTAACTTTCTTCTTGTAAGTTTTAAGAGTTTCTTAAATCTGCAGAAAAGTATAACATGAGTAAGTCAAATTCTTTAAGAGTAAATATTTAATAGTTATTAAACAGATATTATAATTTATCTTATAAAATAAACAAATATATGAAAAATAATTGTATGACATATGAAACACAGTTAAGATGTTAATTATATGGTTCTTATAAACAAGTTATTATAAATGTTAATATAGAATATTAGCCTATTATTAAATATCAACTACGTGCTACAGATCAGTATCCCAGGTGAAGAAGAAAGGCATAATTTTATATGAAAGTTTTAAAAAACACAAAAATACATTTTGGTACCTACTGAGGACAGTCTATAAGAAGAAAAGAAAGTATCAACAAGAGATCATTCAAAATAGAGAAGCGGGAAAAAAACTCTAAAGTCTGAGCAAAGGGCAAAAGGAAAGGTCAGGTCTTTGGGAGAAAGGAAATCAGAGAAAGATGATGTATAACAGTCTCTTCAAGACTTTTCACCAAAAGATCTTTGCTAGCGCTATGTTACCAAAAATGAAGGGGATACAAAACCACCTAGAGAAAGATAGTTAAATGAGAGGAAAAACACTGATGAGAATCAGAAAACAAACTTATTTTTTCAGCAGTTAAACAAACAGAAAGCCATGTAGGGGCTTCCCAGACATTGAGAAGAGTCCATTATTTTTTT
>NW_006489094.1:0-788 GCF_000325575.1 Pteropus alecto | reverse complement strand
TCAAAACCAGTGTTGGGAGTCCCCACAGGGATGTCATGGCATCTGGGCCTCTCCTTCCACCTTCCTACGGGCTGGGGTGTCTCTCTTACCTGAGGGCTAAGAATCTGTGACTGCTCGGTGATAACCAGGCTGTTAATCATTCCAAATTCAATGTCTGTTATGGGCAGATTTGTATCCCTCCCAAATTCCTATGTTGAAGTCCTAACCCCTCCCCAGAATATGGAGATAAGGCCTTTAAAGAGGTAATTAAAGCAAAATGAGGTCATATGGGTGAGCCTTAATCTGACATGATTGGTTTCCTTAGAAGATTAGACTTTAAACACTTTGCCTAGGTGGTCATTCCTTCCAATGCCACTTAGTCAAAATCCTGCTTCTCCTACAAGGCCTAGTTCATTTTGTTCTTTTTTTCAGTTTCTTGAGTTGAATGTGTTGTTTATTTAGACTTAGTCCTAATATATGTACTTAAGGCTACTATGCATTTTCCTCTAAATACCACCATGGCCACTTTCCGCAGGTCTTAATAAGGAGCACTCACTGTTCATTTCCAAAATCAGGGTTTTCCCCGCCTTTTTAGAGATATTTAGAAGGGTAGTTTTGGATTTCTAAGTGATTAGATTTGTTTTTCTATCCTTTTATGGTTTCTAATTTTATTACATTATGGTCACTGAATGTGGTATATGAGTGCTGTAGATTGAATATGTGTACCCCCTCTCCCCAATTTATATGTTGAAACATAATGCCCAATGTGATAGCATTTGGAGGTGGGGCCTCTGGGAGGTGATTAGGTC
>NW_006489093.1:0-788 GCF_000325575.1 Pteropus alecto | reverse complement strand
TGGGCGGGGGCCCCGGGCCTTTGACGCGCGGGAGGGCGGGCAGCCAGGCGGGGATAAAGCCAGGCTGGGGTCCCGGCCACCGGGGCACTGCAGGACTTTGGATGTGGGTGAGTGTCTGAGGGCTCCCGGGAGCACAGCGGGCCCTGGGGTGGGGGGCCTGGGGTGGGAAACGCGGGGCCGGCCAGAGGCCTGGGTGTGGCCACCCCTGCGGCTGACCCTAAGGGTGCTGCGGGGCCAGGAGTCCCCCGGCCTTCCGACTTGCGCTGGCCGCTCAGCCGGGCGCCTCGGGGGTTTCCTCCGTCAAACAGGGCAAGGTGATAGCTCTGGCGAGGGGGGCCCTTTCTCTCCGCAGCCCAAGCTGGACCGTGGGGGGACGTAGCCTGTCCTTCCAGGCTCTCAGACGTCATGTGCGCCCAGCCCCCAGCTGTGGCACCGCCAGCCTCGGTGGGACAGGGGGATGACCAGGATTCCTGGCCGCACAGTCCCTTCTTGGCAGGTTGCACGGTTAGGAGGCGGGGTGAGGTCACAGTGCAGAGTGGGGACCGACCTGGTTCGTCTGTCCCTCCGTAGCTACGGAGCCCCTCTGCGCCCGTGTCCTTTGTTGAATGAGGGCTGTAACAGTGACAGCGTGATTGGTCATTTATTGTCACACTGGAGAGTAGAAGGAGGCATTGTGAATAAGCACGGGACAGCCATGTGCGCGGAGCTACCTCGGGTCACCCTGTCATTATGTGCCCTTGGAGGTGCTGGGGGGCTGGAACCGGCTACCACACGTGGTTGGTATGGCC
>NW_006489092.1:0-788 GCF_000325575.1 Pteropus alecto | reverse complement strand
TACATATTCTGCTGAGGTAACTGCACAGAAAAATCCAAGAACTAGAGAACAGCCAAGGACTCCCCAGACTACATCTCTACACTATCCATACACTTGGAGCTCCAGACTCATTGACATGCCCAACCAGCATGCTTTATTTACCCCTTTGGCAGAAGAAAATGCTATGAACTCACTATTTCACCTTGCTGCACAAAAGAATGAGAAAAGCATTCTTCTCAGTCTTCACTTAGCTAGGTTCAGGCTATATGACTGAGTTTTGACCAACAGAAATGTGAATGGAAGTAATGCTCAGCCTGTCACTTTCAGTCTAAGGTACTTAAGAGCCAATGTGCTTCTATTACTTCCTTTCCTCTAATGCAACAACCTTGGAATTCACTTGTTGAGATGAGAGAGCCAGAAAATGGTGACAAACTGAATCACGGAGTCATCCCGAGGAAGAGAACTTCTCTGAGACCTGACTCTCCTTAACTTTATTAAAGCCAGAAACAAACGTTTGTTTGTTTGTTTTTTTATGAAGTTACTGATATTTAAGTTTGCAACTCCATCAGAGCCTAGCTCATCCCCAAACATTCCCCAAAACAGCTCTTCCCCAAAACTCTCTCGTTGCATGAAAAAATGCCATGGTCCACCCACTCCCTCAGATAAAGTTGAAGGGTTATGTTTCAGTATCCCCTTCCCATCGCTCGCTACATTTAAGCCATCAACAAGTCCCTCCCACTTTCACGTATTCCTCCCATCTTAATCCAAGCTGCCATTACCATTTACCTCAACCAATTCAATAACCTCCT
>NW_006489091.1:0-788 GCF_000325575.1 Pteropus alecto | reverse complement strand
CTGCAGCCTGCGGCAAAGCAGTTATTTATTTTCACATTTGCACTTAAAACAAACGGTGTGAAAATGCATCAAGGCCCCATCGGCGACACTACAAAACCGTGGACAGAGCCCTGTCAGCCCAGCTCTTTGAAGAGACGGCCCACGGTCAACATCGATCACGGCCGACTTGATAGTGTTTGCTATTTAGATGTGACTGTAACACCATTGACCACAAACAGTGTTCAGCGGTGTAGCTTTCTATCCGAGGTCGACCTCACGCAACAGTGGGCCAAGCAAACCCCTCGGCCATCCGGGCACTGCGTCCATTTTTGGAATTCTAAGTAAAGCAGCAACGTGCGATTCCAGCAGCCTCGCCTGCGGCAGAGCCTGCGGTCATGGTGTCTCAGTGGCAGGCAGCGTCGGCTGCAAGAGGTCCCCGTGTGCCTTCAGCGGAGCAACTGTTTCTAGAACCTGCCGGAACCTGAGAGCTCTTTAAACTCAAGGGAACGCTCCCCGGGTGAACTTTAATGAGTGGTGAAATACAATCCCAGGGACTGGAAGAGGGTGACACCATGTCCTACCCTGGCTCCCGTCTATAGCCGGCAGCTCACAAGGAGCCCGTAATCCGTTATTTATTGTTTAACTAAACTTCTACTCGTTCCGACCAGAGGCGAGGAGGCAGCCACAGCTTCGGCTGTTCAGAGGCAGTTTGGAAATACTCTGCCGGGAGCGTGGCTCTGTCGGGGTCAGCCCCGCCCCGCCCTGCTTCTGCGGGAGCCCCGGGGCCGTGTGCGCGTGGCTCGTTGGCA
>NW_006489090.1:0-786 GCF_000325575.1 Pteropus alecto | reverse complement strand
AAAAAAAAACTGGTATCATTAACCTTTTGAAATCCTAGAGTATATAGGGAAGAGACAATATAGTGTGAAGAATGATATGTGATTCATAGAGCATGATGAAAGTTGAGAGGACAGAAGTGACTATAACTGCAGAAAATATTTCATAGCTGAGAATTTAGCAGAATAAAGAGAAGTCTACCTGTTTCCCACAGCCTGCCAAATAGAAATCTTTTGTAGTTGCACTAACGTTTTCAATGGACCCAAATAAGAGTTTGGCTTTTTATTTTAAATAGCAAACAAGGATTCCACGTAGCTCATCATGGCTATGTCTACTAGGGGCATGTTTGAACAAGTGGGAAAAGAAAGAAGGAAAAAAGGAAGACTCACAATTGCAGTCTTCCTGAAGCTACAAACTACTTACAAAGAAATACAGCAATGTCAAAAACGTCTGTTTACAGACTTTCCCTGGATTTACAAATAGAATCCCACCATATCAAGAGACAATTAGTCCATTGTGGGGGAGAAGAAGAACTCGGAACATTTTTAGTTAAAAAAATAAATAAATAAATAAACATAACTTTCTGTCTCTCTACAAAAGAGGATACTCCCAGAAGTGTACTTTGCTAAAATGAAAAACAGCTAGATGAGAAGCTTGCTGGTATGCCATATTTTTCTAGGAAGGAGGAATTAATAGAAATTTTGCCTAGGACACCTTGGAGATCAATAGCTAATGTCAGTGATCTTTAAATCGCCTACCTAGTCTACAGCCATGCTACCTTGAACAAGCCTAATCCCATCTGATCTCAG
>NW_006489089.1:0-787 GCF_000325575.1 Pteropus alecto | reverse complement strand
CCCAGGGAGAGAGAAACAGCACGGAAACAGGCATCGCCGGCCTGACTGTTCACCCAGGGCGGTGGCTCTGTGGCTGTGTGTCCTGACGCCCAGGAGGACGACGGAGCTCCCAGGAGGGAGGCTGGGTTTGGGGAACGCCTCGTGCACGTGCAGCGGCAGCATGCGTGGCCATCACCACCACCACTGGAGCGCCCTCCGGCCCCGCAGTGAGACGTGCCAGGCCGTGCAAAGGCTTTGGGCGTGAGCAGCCTGCACTGGCTCTGGGTCGCTGGGGGGCCAGCCCGGCTGGAGCTGCTGTCTGGAATTTGGCTGGGGAACTCTTTTTAGAAGCGTGTCAGAGTCAGGCATGGCGGTGTATAGCGAGCGGCCAACTCGACCCATCAGCCTGGACCTGGGCAGTGACCTGTGGGCAGCTCAGATGTGCCGGGCACGAGGGCTGGAGATGTGGAGCGAAACAACAGTATGGGCGGCCTGATGTGGACCAGCCCCCGAGCTCTGGACCACGCTCGTAAAACTCCCTTCACAAGAGCCATGACGTCAGGATGAAGAATCTTAAGATGGAAGAGAAGCATTTTAAGATGAATATATCCAATTTATTGTTTACTACTCAGATGTCCCATGCCAGCGCTTGGGATGGCTTATCTCACTCACTACCCACAGCTCAACGATGTGGGCACCGTCAAATGTGACCCCACTTTAAGAGGATGAGGAAACTGAGGCTCAGAGACATTAAATGTCTGTAATTCAGGCAACTTTCAAAACCAGGTCTGTGATTCTAAAGCAATGG
>NW_006489088.1:0-787 GCF_000325575.1 Pteropus alecto | reverse complement strand
TTAACCTTCAGGGGGGCAGGAGCTAATTTATGAAACGACTTTAGCAGGGGAGTAACATGATTAGGTCTATGTTTTTTAAAAGATCACTCTGGCTGTAGTGAAGTAGTTTCATTTATCTCAAAAGTTCTCCTGCCTTGTAGTTGAGAATTCCCATATATAGAGAAGCGATCATGTGCTTTGAAATCAAAAAGAACAGACACGACATTTAGTAGCCATGTGACAAAGAAAAAGGCTATAACTTCTCTTAGCCTTACTTTTCTCTCATATAAAAAGGGGCTAATAATACTTTCCTTACTGGATTTTCTGAATGATAGACTGGTGTAGTTCATGTAAAATACCTGGTATGTACAGAGCTGGGAATACTTTTGGTTTCTTATGACCTTCATCCTCAAGGTTCTTCTGCCCTTTGGAAGAAAATTAGGGAAACACATCAAACACTGGCATACCCAGGGCCAACGTTGGCACGCTGTAAAACCAGTCACAGGGTTGAGAAGTCTGTGTAATGTGGGATGAGACTGTGGGTGGGCAAGGACTCCTAGAGGCAACATTAGGAAAAAGAGAAGAAAGTACTATGACCAGTTCTTTCTGAAAAAGACATGAATAATTTATACACAGTCTTTGTTGTCAGGGGCTGGGACTGGGGGCCAACTATTCAATAAGATCTTTCTCAAAACCAGCACAAATCACTTTAGTTCCAGCAATAAAGTTTTCCAAGTAGTTCATTAGATTTCTCTCTTCCCTGGCAATGCATTGCTCTTGATTGCTTAGGGGAAAAAAAGCACAAAGA
>NW_006489087.1:0-787 GCF_000325575.1 Pteropus alecto | reverse complement strand
AAAAAAAAAAGGTCAACCTAGAAGAAGGCAGTACAACCAAGATTTGAGCAGGGAGAGAGAGAAAGGTACTTCAAGTTCCAGAGGATTCTGAGTAGCCCCATCTCTGGGCCTTAGCTGTCACGTGAGCTAATAAAGCATCTTTTTTGAATGGCCTGGTTTGACCTGGGTTTCTGTTACTTGCAAAATAAAAGAGTTCTGACCCAAGCAAGTATTTTGCAGGAACCACATATAGAGCTACAAGAGCGTATAAGAGGAAGACCTGATAACAGCCACACAGGTGGAGAAGACTCCTTGGTGGAAGTGAGTCCCGGATGAAATGAGAAAGATGAGAAGGAGCTGACAAGACTAAAGATAGGGTCAGGTGTTGAGAAGAGTGTTTTCCAGGTAGAGAGTGTGACACCTGCTATGGGCCTGAGTCAGGAGAGAGTGAGGCTCATTCAAGGAAGTAGAATAAGGGGAGTGTTGCTGGAAGGGAGAGAGCAGAGCACTGGTGGCTTTCAGTATTGTAGGACTTTACAGCCTGAAATAGGAAACAACCTCAAGTTCAATAACCAACATGCCTGTTTGTAAACATTCATCTATCACATGCTGCCCAGAAATATCTCTTTAACCCTGTCTCTCCAGTATCTCCTGCATCCAGCCATGTCCTCCAGCCTCTTCTTTCCAACCCCTTCTCTCTTCTCCCCTTTTCAAGTCATTCTTGGTACCTCACCTCCCCTTTCTGGTCTACCTGCAGAAGCTAAAAGCCCTTTGATTTATTCTGCAGCTCGAGGGTTCTTAAACTTGA
>NW_006489086.1:0-787 GCF_000325575.1 Pteropus alecto | reverse complement strand
CCGCCGCCGCCGCAGCCGGTGACCCTTCCTCCTCCCCTCCTCCCGCCCGCCCCTAAGGGATTGGGTTCCACCCCGAGGGCGGTAGGGAGCTACTGCAGGCTTTGAGCTCGGAGTAGGGGAGCAGCGTTGTGTCTCTGGGCCTCAGCAGGGAGCACGCAGGAAGGGGTTCTCAGACATCTGGGGTTCACAGACTGGTCAAATTTAAAAGGAAATATTGCAGACCCACTGAAGATTGCTGACTTTCTATTTTTCCATGTTGGGGTCTTTAGAAAAATAATTATAATTTCCTTTTCTGAAAGGATATTTATAAATCTACTTTTTCAGTAGGAAGACGATCTCCAGATAAAGGCCATTTCTTCACGTTGAACAAACATGGCTTTATAAATAACTTGTCGGGTCCTTGTGTTTGTCCTGTCACCCAAATGGTTGCGAACGTCGTCATGGCTAGTCCTTCGCGGGGATGGGTCCGCTTCCTCTCTGACCACCGCTTTCTTGACCCCACTGGACCATGCAGGCCTCCTGCTGGGTCCCCTGGCTCCGCTAGAACCCTCTAATCATCTGGTGTCCCTTGGAGGCCGACCAAGGGTGCCTGGCCGTGAGGTCTGAACCATGAGGAGGGTCCATGCGGGTGGTCAGCAGATGTGACACAGGTCTCTCTGACCACTAAGACGGAAGAATGTTTATGAGGACAGGGAAATGGGGACAAAGCACAGCTGCCCCTCTGGCTATCTGCCCCGGTGTGAGTGTCGAATGTGTACGCAGGCATTTGGCCCTCCTGCCACAGGCC
>NW_006489085.1:0-787 GCF_000325575.1 Pteropus alecto | reverse complement strand
TACAGCTTTCGGGTTTTCAACCATGTGAATACATTACCTACATAAAAAAAATCTATTTCCTTCTTTTTTTAAAGAGCCTGTGGCTACAGGCTACAAATGTGGTAAAGCAGGACGTAAGGACGAGTTCAAACACGGGTCTGAGAGAAGGGTGCAGCGGAGAACACGAGGCGTCAGGAGAGCGGATGGCGTGGACAGTGCGGCCTGCAGGACTCACCTCGTTAAGCAGGGAGGCACATCTCCTCTGACTCAACAGCAGCAAAAAGGTCAACACAAGGGACGACCCTTGTGTTGGAAATGTGTGTCTGAGCAGGGTGACTCCCCGTGGCCCCGGCCCATTCGCAAACGAGGCGTGGTGTGGGGAAGGCCCCTCGCTCCCGCCCGGGGCCGCTCTCACCTGGACAGATGCGCTGAGGAGGCGCGTGCTCCACCAGCCACGGCTCTTCCCCTTGCTCCAACAGGGAGATGACCTCGGGCTTGGCGGTGTGCTTCCCTGCACGGGAGGAGACCGGCCTGTCGCCCTGACAGCGTCCCTGGCCGCCCTGCCCCACCCCATCCCTCGGGCAGCGTGAGCGCAGCCCGAGCCATGTCACGAGCACTGGGCATTTCACGCTGGCAGCGCTGGGCTCGAGACCACCCCAGCCCTGCCGAGGCCCCGTGAGCTCTGAACACAGAGGATGGCGGGCATGGCCATGGAAACGGCCTCATTCCCGGGGGCGGCACCCCCCTTACCCACAGACAGCAGGTGCCCGAAAGTCTCCAGCATCACGTCCCGGTACAGCGTCCTCTG
>NW_006489084.1:0-787 GCF_000325575.1 Pteropus alecto | reverse complement strand
TTTTCCCCCCTTCATACTATAAACATATGGCATGAATTTTCTGCTCTCATTACAGATGCTGAGAGAAGGCAAAGACAAATATTTATATTACATTCATGTTTTACAGCAAAAACACTGTTCGGTTTGTTTATACAGTTCCACTGTTACAGTTTTTATGGTTGGTAATGAAACCACTGTAAAACCAAGCCCGGGTTATATAGCAGATGTGATAAGCCCTAATATTCAGGGAGATAGCCTGCATGGAATAGTTGGTGTCACATGTATGAACTCAACAATTGAATTATGTGTCAGGACAGGCTAAGCTATGCTGTAATAACAAACAACCTCAGAATCTCTGGGGCTTAAAATAACCAAGGTTTATTTCTAAGAGAAAGACAGGCTGGCTTGTGCACTGGCTCTGCAAGTTTGTGCTCAGAAGTGACATTGCCGCATCTGCTCTTATTCTTTGGGTAAAGCAAATCTCCTGGCCATGTGCAGCTCCAAGGGGCAGGAGGCTGCAAACAAGCCACCGCGTGTGTAGAAGAAGGCAGAGAACGGGAAAATCAGAAAACAGCCTGAAAAACTTTCTTCCGCAGTTACTTCAAGCCTGTTTGTAGTTATTTAACTGATATTCTTTTTTTAATGCAACTTTGAAACAGAAGGGAACAGGAAAGGCATCAAATACCTCCCTGCCCTCCATGCCCAAACTCTTTAAAACTGATGAGACTCTGTCTCCATTTTATGATGATCTGGGTAGATAGGATTCAGAGTTGTCCCCACGAGTACTTCACAATGCAGAAAAATCTTC
>NW_006489083.1:0-786 GCF_000325575.1 Pteropus alecto | reverse complement strand
TTGGATTCCCAGCTTCTTTCATTCACTCATGAGTTCATTCAACAGATATTGACCGAGCGTTCACCATGTGCCAAACTCTGTGCCACCGGGGCTATAGCAGTGATCAAACCTGAGTCTCTTCTTTCTTTGGTCTTGTACCCTAGCAAGAGAGACAAACATGGCATACCATCACCCTCGATTATGTGACTTCAGCCAAGTTTATATCATCTCTCAATCCCATTTCATCTTGATTCTTCTTCATTAAAGTAGAAATGATATAGAGAATTAAGTAAGGACACGAAGTTCACAATGCCCGAAGATACTTGGCATCTGGCAGGTACTCACACAGCAATGGTTCCTTCCTTTGGTCACATGCCCACCTAGGAGAGATGGTGTAGGGGATAGAAAGGGCCATGAGAGGTAAGGATCTGATCCTGGCTGGTCTCTCTCCAGCTGAATGACCTGGCCTCAGTCTCCATATCATTAGAATAGGCACATTGGATTCCATGATCCCTGAAATTCTATACCTTTAACATTCCATGACTAACAAGAAGAGAATAAGCAGCCATGTGGATTAGCCGAATTAAGTACGTGCCACTAGGGAAAGCAAGAGGTTGTCATTAATAAACAGAGGTGTAGGTCTTGTAGTAGAAATTGAAGAACGCTTTTCCCTCAACATTTTATTATGAAAATATTCAAATACATAATGAGGATGGAGAATTTAATAATAAAATCCTACATAGAGTCTATGATAAATTTATCAATTTATCATCCTTCTATTCACATATCAGCCCATCTTATTTTTTT
>NW_006489082.1:0-786 GCF_000325575.1 Pteropus alecto | reverse complement strand
GAGCAGATTAAAATTAGCACATACAGAGCCCTGCCACCCTGTGCTCGAGGCGGCACTGGGTACTTGGAGGCCGCAGTGCCAAACTGTTTATCTAGAGAGGACCAGAGGGTCGGGGGGGCGGGGAGCTGGGGAGCTGGGAGGACGAGGCACAGCGAGAAAAGAGGGGGCCGGCATTACTGTCTGCCCTGGCCCTTTGCTTGGTGGCAGGAGGCTGGGGGGACGTGGACCGATGGGAAACACACTAAGCTGCTGCCAGGACCTTGGGTGAGTCTCCTCCTGGGAGGAAAGACAAAGCCGGGTGGACGGCAGCAGCCACCTCGGCCAGGCCTCACGGCACAGCGGCCTGCGGCCCCAAGGACACCCCCTCTCCGCCCTCTTCTCCGCACCCTTCCTTCAGGGGATGGCGGTTCCCAGGCTGGGTGGCTTCGTTCCCCACCCTTCGCTGAGCGGGAAGGCCTGGTGTGCCCGGGTCCGCGGAGAACTTCAGCCACCGTGCACCCACCAGGCCAGGCCACAAGCGCTGCCGCACGTAGCAGAACCATCTCAGAGCACCGCCCGGGCCACTCCTGCCTCTCACAGGGCCCCGGCCACGCTAACCCTTTACAGCCTCTTTCTGGCCGTGGCCGATTGGTCCAAGGGTGACTCGTGACCCTGAGGGGCCAGTCTGCTCATCAACTCCGAGAGTTTAGAATGAAGATGGTAGAAGGCGGCCAGTTCGTCTGCTTGCGGCTAGAAACGCTCGCTCTCTGCAGAGACTGGGGGCAGTGGGGGCGTGGGGGGGTGGAG
>NW_006489081.1:0-786 GCF_000325575.1 Pteropus alecto | reverse complement strand
TTTCCCCAACAGCCTCGTGAGAGCCTTCTCTCTCAGGAATCTCCAAGAAACCTAGGGACTCTGTTGGAAACATGCTGTGTGGCCTTCAGCCAGAACAGACCTGTCCATATCCTTAAAGGAACAAGTTTCATTATGTGCTAATTAAATAATTAGTTCAGCAGCCGTTTTCCTGGTGCTTGCTTTGTGCCAGCCCCTGGGCTGGGTCCTGGGACACAGAGGTTGTTCAGACATGATTTCTGCTCTAAGAGGGCTCACCATCAGGGGTGGCTGAGATGGGAGACAGAGTTCAGTACTGTAATGGAGGGAAGCATGGAGACCCCGGTTGGCTTGATGAGCCCAGGAAACTTCCTACAGGGTTAATTATGAGATGGGTCTTGATGAGTGAGTAGAAACTGGCTGGGTAGGAACAATGTGGGCGATAGGGAAGGTGGGCATTATTTCAGCTCCATTTAGTGAGCACCTGCTCCATATATCAAACCTTTTGAGAGGTAGTAGTTGTATGAAAATAAGAAACACAAGAATCCTACTGCTGAGGAACTGGAGGCCCAGAGAGTAAAATGACATGCTCAGAGTCACACAGCACATCAGGGGCAGAGCAAGGAGTGGAATTCTCCAAGTCCCAACTTTCCCCACCCTTCCTGGGCATATCTGGAGGACAGCACTAGGCAGCTGGCGGGAACACGTTTCCCCACTCTGAGTGCACCCATGCAGGCTGGTTCCAGGCCACCCCCTCTCTCTGACTCCTCAGCATGAATGGATGTTGGATATGCCTTTGATTTCTGTTTT
>NW_006489080.1:0-786 GCF_000325575.1 Pteropus alecto | reverse complement strand
CTGAGTCTGGGGACGCCCTCCACTTACATTCGCTTCTTAAACATCTGCGTGGGAGCCCTTCCCGAATTCCGTGGGCAGCCGGCGAGAGCTGGGACCGTGTGGTTTCAGCGACCCCCGGCCACTGCACTCATCCCTGCTCTTGTACTGTGGCCCGCTGTGCCCCCTCGCTGCCCGCCAAGCCCATCTCCACTGCGACTCTCACGGCTAACGGCACAGGCGTGGGACCAGGGGGCCTGGCTCGGGCTCGGCACTCCAGTGACCGTGGCCCAGGCTTCAGCCCCCCTCACCTGGAACACGCAGATGCAGGCGCCTGCCTCCGGCCGTGACGTAAGGGTCAAGTCGAGGCCCAGAGCGTGTGCACAGCGAGGCTCCATGAGCGAGGGCAATCGCTGGGCACATTTTGGATCTCTGTCCTAGTCAGTGAAGTGCGCAGGGAATGGTCTGCTCGTCCTGTGTGAGGGCGTCTGCCTGACGGAGGGAGTCGCCAGCAGCAGTTAGTGCTGGCCCCGGAGCCACCCAGCAAAGCGCCCCGTTCAGAGCACTCCCCGAACTGCCGGAGCGCGCACTGCAGACGGCAGCCCACGGCTGCAGGTGACAGTCTGCGTGTGGGCAGACCCGTGCGTCCTGCGGCCAGCCGAGCGGGCCACCCCGCGGTGCCCGCAGCAGCGCCCTCCCCCCAGGCGACCCTCTGAGACAACCATGTCCAGTCCTGAGAACGTCTGTAGGGCGTGGCCTGTGTCTGTCCATCTGTCTGTCTGCAGCTCATTCCCCCTCACAGGCCCCCAC
>NW_006489079.1:0-785 GCF_000325575.1 Pteropus alecto | reverse complement strand
TAGGTTATTGAATTTGATGGCATATGATCTTTCATCTTATATGGTACTTTGCATGTCAGTGGTATCTCTCATAACTTCTCTTTCATTTCTGAATTATTTATTTGTACTTTTCCTTTTTTTCCCTCAGTGAGTTCTTAGGGTTGGTCAAATGCACTCCTGTTCTTTAAGATACAGCCCAGAGGACTACACTGGGGTATGGAAGTGGAATTATTCATTTAATTAAGATCTATATGTATTAAGTAATTATGTAACTCTGGCTCAAGAAAGACTAAAAGAGTCTTAGGACTAGATCGTTTAGATAGAGAACAAACATCTACAAGATCTAGGAATTTGGTAGACCTTGTGTCCTTCTAAGTTTGTCCAGGACAAGTTAGAGAAAACAGATAAGAGAGCAGCAAGGCTTCTGTGGTCCAGATGGAATTCCCACAGTGCCTTGTACCCTAAATATTATCATTTCCAAGGGGGCAAATACGAGTTCCACTCGGTATGGATGAGATGAGGTGAACAGCTCCCTTGGGCTAGGTGAGGTTGAGCTTCCACTGCCTGTCCTCCATGGTCTGCTGAGTTGTGGTCAGAATTAGCCTCCACATCTTCTTGCCAGGCAAGACATAGACTCAGTGAGTAACAAATAAAGTTTTAAAACAAACTAGCCAAACAAACACAAAACAGTCTTCCTGTTTAGAGATCAGAGAGACAAACTCGTTCAGATTCCTCAGGAATCGACCTCCTCTTTTGTTCCTCTGAAATTTCCCCCACGTCCAGGAGAGAGACATTTTCCAAGGTCA
>NW_006489078.1:0-786 GCF_000325575.1 Pteropus alecto | reverse complement strand
CAAGGCTCAGTGATGACCAGATTCAGGGTTCAGCACGTGGCTGGGATCAGGGATCAGGGACCAGGGCTCAGAGTGTGACCACAGCTCATTCTTTGGCTGGAGCCAGCAGTCGGGGCACCCCGCTTGGGTCCATGACGCCTCACCATCTGCCTCTGGTACTGCTTAAGAAATGTTCTCACACACCACAGGTAGCGTGTGAGCTCGGTGCCCTGCCCTGTGCCCTCCCCGGGGAGGTGTCTCTTTCTGATGAGGAGTGGGGAGGTGCTGAGGCCCCTCCCGCGGCCCCCTCGTCCTCCCCTCGGAGCTGGCGGTGTCTGGGATCCTTCCGTGGAGGGCCTGCTTCCTGCCTGTGAGACGTGTCAGGACAGAGGCCAGACCTGGAAGGTGTTTAGATGGGCGGGAGGGGTTGGGAGCAGGTGGAAGCTTGGGGGAGAAGGGAGAGGGCCAGGGTGGGGGTCAAGGCCTGTTTTCGGGCTGTCAGGGATGGCTGCTCTCGGGCAAGGGTGCTTTCCGATGGCCAGCAACCTGGTTCCCAGCCCTGCCTGGGTGACCTCGGGCAAGGCAGTGGAGGGAATGAGGTTGGGCTGCACATCTGCTGGGCCCTGCTCTCCCTCTCATGAGCTGGACTCCGGAATCCGGCCCCTCCCTGCTCTCAGGAAATAAGCCGTGTGCCCATACTGAGTGCCTGTCCAGACTCTGCACTTCAGGCCCTTCTCTGTGGGGGACATGAGTCTTCGATCTGGCAGGGAAATTGGTCAACAGATTCACAGATGGAAATGGACATGA
>NW_006489077.1:0-786 GCF_000325575.1 Pteropus alecto | reverse complement strand
GGGAACTCATCTCCATCTTGTAGCACTTGGACAGCTCACTTAGTTCTCTCAGCTTCACTTTTTCTCACATTTGAAGTGGAGATAATAATACCCACTTTACAGTGGGCTGGTGAATGTCAGATGTTTGAATAATAGACTGCATAGAGTGCTGCTCCATGGGAGATACTTCATCAGTATCCGGTTCCCTGCCCACTTTCTCCGAGCACTGCTTGGATGTTACAGTACAGGGAGGAGGCGGAGGTCGAAGCAGCCTTTGTTTGGGTAGGGTTTTTTTTTGTTTTTTTTTTTTTTTAAACCAAGAGAGAGGTGTAGATGACTCAATCCCTTGACCATGTAAAACTGAGCAAATGCACATGCCTAATGAAATGATAGACATATGTGTGCTTAAATCACAGAAGAGGGAAGAGAGGCTGAGATTCTCAAGACAGTAATGACTTCAGCCATCAGACCCTACTTGGGTTAGGTGTATCTCTCCCCAACTGTCTGTCCCTTCCAGAACTCCCATTTCAGTTACAACATCCAGAAACTATTTCAGAGCAATATAAATGTCAAAGCAGTTATTTCCTATTTTTTGCTTTGTTGTGTAAAAGTTATTACTTTGAATTACTTTTGTGTATTCCATGTGAAGACTGCCTGGAGTGCATTCGTTTGTAGTCATTTATCTCAGCTGGTTAAAATCCAAGTTTTGGCTTCTGCCCACACATGATCTGACCACCTTCACTTGTCCAGTGACCGCAGGTGGAGGGACCTCCCCCACCCCTGGGCGGCTCTGCCAGCAGATAAAAA
>NW_006489076.1:0-784 GCF_000325575.1 Pteropus alecto | reverse complement strand
CCCTGCACCTTGTCTCCATCTGCATCAACACCTGAATTAAGAACTCACACACACTGAATTTCAGGAGTCCTGTTTGGCAGCAATGCACCTCCTGAAACCCATGGCACTGTTCACTTCTCAGCCCATTTTGTCACACCCAAAGGCCCCCCAGTTTACTTTGGTATTTGTTTCCCATTATGCTCCTGACTTTTTTGTAGAAAAAGAAAAATTGCTCTCTCCCTTGTTTTAGCTTCCCAGTGTCCCAGAATCACCATTTCCACTCTGTTCCCTTCTTCTGGGTCTATTCTTCATGTACACAAGTGCACGACACACACAAACACAAAGAGTGATAGCCAGGTTAATCAAGGAAATGCACTTGAAGATGATCTTATTATCTAGCAGGCAAGTAACTGACTTCAAGCCCACACAGGGTGAGCGGGTAGAGAGAGGGCTGGGGGACTCTCAGAATACTAAGATTGTAGTAGTTGTTACTCTGGCTTCTCCAAAGAGTCAGAACCGATAGGAGATATATATGCACATTTTGATAGATTTTGTAAGGGAATTTTCTATAACCTTATGCATGATAAACAGATTTTAGAAACATTTAAGACACACAGTGGTGATAGGTGTTGACAGCTGGATAGAAGATAGATACATAGGCAGGTGTCAGATGATAACTAGATAGATGGATAGATAGAATTCATGAGTGTAGAAATACATAAAGAGATTTAGTATGTGTGACAGGCTCACGTTAGCAGTGTCTAATGAACTTAATCACAGGGCATGGTAACACGGACCTCCAAAG
>NW_006489075.1:0-786 GCF_000325575.1 Pteropus alecto | reverse complement strand
CCCCGTGTGTTTTGGCTGTGAGTGAATGAGGGTCTTGGCATTCAGTCTCTGTTGCCCTATGCTCCCTTCCTAACCCCAGGTCCCCTAAATCAATGCCACCACTACCCTCAAGGCTTCTCTGCTTCCTCTGGGACTGTCTTAAGAAATATAATTCTTTTTTTTTTTTTTTTAATCTCCCTTAGGCCTCCAGCACAAGCAGACAGATTGTAGAACACAAAAAGAGCTATGTTTACTAGCAAGTAAAGGCATAAGGGTGAAAGATGGTGTTACAGATTACAAAAAGATTGGCTTTCTTTCTCAGTTCCCAAAGGAACAAAGGCCAGACAGCTCTCCTAAGCACATAATTCAATTACATCATCAGAGGGCTGATTCCCAGACCTGGCACTGCCCACTCTGGTCTGTCCAGCTCTCTCAAGCACCTGGCTTCTGCTCTGGCAACTCTAGAACAATCAAGCTGAATTGAGTTTACCTCAATAAGTACTGAAGGATCACCCACCCTCCACCAGGCACAGTGCTAGAGCCAGATGTCCCTCTACCCCACACATCAACAGCAGCCTTCCTCCTTGACTTAAATTCCCAGGCCTCATTTCAGCTCAAACCCTGGCTCAGCTCTTCTCTGCTTGTCCTGTGATCTCAGAGCTAGTTTGACTCTATTTTGTCCCTTTGCAGATAGGATATGGGGGAAATGGTATCTGAAGTTACTGTGTCTTGTTAAATCCAGACAGAATGGATTATAAGACAAGCTATTATTTTATGTATGAGAGAGAGAGAGAGAGAGAGAGAGAG
>NW_006489074.1:0-785 GCF_000325575.1 Pteropus alecto | reverse complement strand
GGGGTCACCTGGGCCAGGTGAGTGTGGGCAGCAGGAAGAGTCCGGGGTATCAGGTGGCTGGGCTCCCGAAGGGATTGGGAATGGGTCTCAGGGCTTCGGCTGGGGCCTAGCACATCAGGGAAACCGGGGCGCCCCCTTTCCTTCCTCTCTCACCAAGTTTGTTCCTCTCCTCTGTGTTCTCCAGGCCCCCAAACCTTTCTTGTTCTTACCCTTCCTCACCCCAAGCCTGCTTTGGGTCATGTTCCTGCCTGTCTTGCCCCCATCAGTGCACCTCCGAGGGTTTCACAGGGTGCGCTGCACAAAGCCAGGTCCCCTGGTGGCCTGTCTCTGTTGGCCTCAGACCAGCGTCTGTTCCTCTCTGGACCTCAGCGTTCCCCAAAGGAATTAACTGATTACCACTGTCCCTTCCCCCAACGGGGTACAGCTGAGCTGGAGGAGAGGTGTAGCCAGTCTCTCTTTCTCCTCCCTTTCCTTGGGCACATTCCTTTCTTTGTTTATCTTGCTTTCCACACCCCCAGACATATCAGTGGGTCCCACTGTCCAACTTAGATAAAAGTTGACCCCTTCCCCTTTCACTCTAGCCTCTGCCCTTGTGGCCAAACTTCCTAGGAGGGAGCTCCTGCCCTCCCCCACCCCCATCCTAGCCTCATCCCCAGAGGCTCTTTGTCCATGCTGTGCCTGCCCCCTATTGCCACAATCACACTTTGTCTTTGTCGCTACCTCCAAAGACATCGATCTGAGTGTTGCATGCTCTGACCAGAAGCCCCTCTTCCTCTGACCAGAAG
>NW_006489073.1:0-786 GCF_000325575.1 Pteropus alecto | reverse complement strand
TATCCACAACTATCTACAGCCCCGCCTGGCACCCCAGCTCCCTCCAGACACCAGTTCTGACGCCTGGCATCACCGAACCCTGGCAGAGGTGCCCTTGGTCAGCATGCTCCCTTCGCGTTCTACGTCCTCTGCGAATCTCTGTGGGTTGGGTTCCTTCTCAGCTACGCCAAGGACACTGCTCTGGTCACCATCAGCAGTGACCCCCGTGTGACCGAATCCTCTGGTCGCCTGTCTTACCTTCCGCATCCTCTCGCTGGCATCGACCCGCCCCTCTCGCCTGAATTCTGGTGTCTCCTCAGGTTTATCCTTACCTGTCAAGCCCCTAAACGCGTGAGCGCCCTGGGGCTTCAGCCTGGCTGCTCCCCATCTCCAGCCAGGTGACCTCAATATTATCACCTAAATGCTGGGGACTCTCCAGATTGTATCTCCTACCTTCCCTCTCTTCTGAACTCCAGTCTTGAATTTCCAGTTGCTGGCTGAACCTCTCTATCTCGTCGTCTGCTAGGCACCTCATAATGCACTTGGCCATGCATTCTCAAAGGGGCAGTGTCTCCAAGGGGGTGAACCCTGGTTCTCAGGGAGAACGAAGAACATTCTAGACATTAGACTGGCCTGTGGCCCTACAAAGCATACCCGGAACTACAAAATCGTATTCCTTTGCATTTATCGTCTTCTCTCGATTAAATTTAAATTGAATTCGATTCATTTTCTTAGGAGGATGATAATGAAAAAAACAATGAGAAACACTGAACCGGCCAAAACAGAGCTCGTGAACGCCCGCAAGCC
>NW_006489072.1:0-786 GCF_000325575.1 Pteropus alecto | reverse complement strand
TTTTTTTATTCATCTGTGGTTAAACAGTTAGAAAATACAATTTTGCTAATTTTCTTTTCCATTTATCACATGCCAGTTTATTGTTAATGTTGGGACATTCTTTTAGGTATGCTACGGATATGCGCATTCTTGCTTCAACCTATTTAAACTGTCTCTTCCCTTTTCATTTTGCATTTTGTAACACAAAATATGTAGAAATATATGTCATAACATACAGTAATTACTACTTTATTATTTTCAATTTTTATGTGTTAGCATATTCCCTATATTTCAAATTAAAAAAAAATAGTGACAGTATATTGTTAAGGATTGTAAATGACCATGAATAAAATGAGCAAGCTGTTAATTTAGCTATCAACTACTCTTAAGATAATTTGTAATAGAGATTTATTATGTTTTCTCTAATTGAAAAATGCTATTTATAATAATATAAATTTTCATTCCATGAGAATAGTAATTCTAGGTGTACAGTAAAATTTTCAACATCAAACATTCTAAGTAATAAACCAAATAGAAATGCTTGCTGTATTCCAGACTATGTAATTATAATTGTTTATTTGAAAACAAAGAAGTCTTGCTTTGTAGGCAGAAATTGACTTCTACCAGTGAGAAAAATTCATTTATAAATAATTCAAGTGTTCACCATAGTGGATTAGAGATAATGACCCAAAAGTCAGCTCAATATGTGATATAGAATGTCTCTATGCTCATTAATTCAAAAGCAAAAGAAGCCATCCAGTATTTAGGTACACCTCTGAGGACTGTTCTGCCCGTATTTTGCAGTAG
>NW_006489071.1:0-786 GCF_000325575.1 Pteropus alecto | reverse complement strand
TAGACCCTAGGCATGTGAGTGGTCCTGCTTCCTCTCCTCTCAGGCTGGCTGCTCTCCAGTTCTCTGGCATGCTGGCCTGCTCAACCTGTATGTCCTTCCAGCTGCCCAGTGAACCATGCTGTCCTTACTCCCTAAAGCCTTGACCCAGGCACTGCTGCCGCCCCCTGATCTACCCAAGACCTGTGGTAAGAGTTGGAAATGCAGCATGGGCAGCAGCCACCCCCATCCCAGGCTGGCAATCCATGGCACATTCATCAGGAAACTTGGCAGGTTGAGATGGTCATGTGCCCATAATTTAAGAACATACTGAATGTGTCCTGGCACAGAGGTCATCATACTTTGGGGTGGGAGGTGAGGAGGGTCTTTTGTCATTGTGGTTTGGAATGATTAGCTTGTGTGTAAAAGTTACTTTTTCTGGCTGGGTCACAGTTTCTTGATCCAAGGACTGGAGGTAAAGGGAACTCAGAGTGTGCAAACATCAGTGGGTATTTCTGAGAGTCTGCTCTTGCCCTGAAAGTATCCTTGTTCTCAAGGAAATACACCATTACATGAGAAATTAAAAACACCACGACAAGTCAAAGGAGGGACTACAAAGAAAAGAGAAAAAGTTTTATATTTCAGTACCTTTAGCAGCATTTTTTCCCTGGTTTTCGAACAAGAGGTCTCATGTTTTCATTTATCACTGAGCCCCACAAACTATATAGCCAGCCCTGACATCAGCAATACTTTTCTTCTTTACCTTATCTATGTGGCTTTCGAAATATCTGCTTTACTCTTCCATTTTTT
>NW_006489070.1:0-786 GCF_000325575.1 Pteropus alecto | reverse complement strand
GCTCTATCCATCCCCACTAGTTCAAGTTCTGTTTCCAAGAAGAGATACAGGCACTTCAGTGCCTCATAACACTCTCTATTTTCAGTCATTCACTTATTTACCTGACAACTATTTTTTGACCACCTACCAGGGTTACAAGAGTCTGCATTGGGCACTATGTTAGTCTAAATAGCAGGTCCCGGTTCCTCTTGTGAATTCACAAAGAATTAGTCTCCTCTATTAGATTCATGTGCTTCATCAAAAGGCTGGGTTTCCTGACATCATTGGTAATGACTTCAGATATTCTAGCCACTGAAACAGGAATCCTGGGTACAGTCTCCTCCATAGGAACCTTTTGATTCATAATTCATCTTGGATCCCATTTCTGCAGTCATTAACAGTGAATAATCAGAGATTTTGTCTGCTTGGACCACCAAAGGGAACACTCGTGCCAGGAGCACAGAGGACAGAGCCACACCTCTAGGGAAAGTAATAACATAGTGGTGGGGTTTTTATCCTCTGAGCTTATGCCAGGCCATCCTAATACGTATATCATAGCTGTCAGCTGGCACCAGTCAGCATGTGCTCCATGCATCCTCCAGTTCAGTTTGTGCTCACCGATGCTCCAGGGCCTGCTTTCATGCTCTACCAATGGCTCGAGCTTCTTCATCTGAAAATGGGTGTAATGATTCCTACTTCACAAGGTTGTGGGGAAGAGTAAGTGAAGCCACTTCTAGTAGGAGACTAGGATGAGTTTGCCATATAGTAGTAGGTGCTTAATAAATGTCACTTTCTGCCCTGCTTCCC
>NW_006489069.1:0-786 GCF_000325575.1 Pteropus alecto | reverse complement strand
AGTACTAACCAGGCCCAATCCTGCTTAGCTTCTGATGGGATTGGGCTTGTTCAAAGTTGCATGGACGTAGACCAAACACTTTTAAAAATAAGATTTTTTATCAGTTTTTCCTAGGTGTTCACATTGGGAAGGTTAGTCTCTTCAAAGTCAATTGCTTCATTTTACTTGGAAGTGAAAGACTCCATAGATAGGTCTTCATTTCTATTTGACTGCCAATAAGAGGAAGGAGCTATTATTCTCAAGTTTTCCTAAGGTTTTTCAAGTCCCTATTGTCTAAAACATACAGCTTGATACATTGGAGAGTAAGTTTGTGACCACTATACTAAAGGAAACTATAACTTTTCATCTCCTCTGCCCGGTTCTTATCAGCTTTTAAGGTTCAATTCAAGCCAAACTCCTCTGACAAGAGATGTCTACTTTCAATAAATTCCTTGACACTACTGTCCCTCTGTGCCATTTTATTCAACGATAAATAATTGCAAAGAGCTCATGTGTTCCAAAATAAAAGAACATTTCTACTATCTGAAATGTTTTAGATATGGGTAGAGAGCCAGAGAGGAATGAATTTTGACTCTTGCTACTTTAATCTCACTCTTATAATTGAAAAGTTGTCTTAAAAGACTTTAAGAGCTATAGATTGCATGGAAAAGAAGATAATAATTTTAAAAAGAAGGAGCTCTTAGACTACTTTGGAAAATATATTTTATAGTTCTCCCAGTACTTTCCTGTTTTTGCAACTGAAGACACAATGAAAAAAAAAAAAAAAAGAAAGAAAAAAGAAAAAAA
>NW_006489068.1:0-786 GCF_000325575.1 Pteropus alecto | reverse complement strand
ACTATACTAGGCACTAGAGCTAACTAAACTTAATAAGACACATTATTGTTTTTAAGGAATTCACATGCTAATGAGAGGTGAGAGAGAGGTACCCACAATACTTGGGTAACATAAGCTAAGTTATAGCTATAGAGAAGTGCTTGTGACATTATAGGGAAGGGCAGATCTAACACTTTCCGGGAGACTGAGCCGGGTTCATGGGGGGAAATACAGGCCGAGTCTTAAAAGCTTCGAAGCCACGCACTAAGCACATAAAGGAGATCGAGTCGCTCCTGGTAGAGAAATAAAGGCAAAGGCACAGAGCATTAAAGCAGGGTAAGAAAGAGGCAAATATTTTGGAGAGAGTGACCGTGTGATCGGGAAGTAGAGTCATAAAGAGTCAAGGGTGGAAACCTAAGCAAGTTCATTCATTTCAAACCCATTAGGCGCCTACCACATGCACCAGTGCTACAGGGAGGCGAGAAATGTAAAAGGGCATCACTCTTCCATTAGACAAGGAGCAAGAACTCAGAGTCCAGGCCGAGTCAGGCTGGGAAGAACCTGGCAGGCAATGCTGGATGTCTTTCCTGTACTTTCAATGAACATCTGAGCTCAGAAACACGAAGACGAAAGGACAAATTCCTGTCTTTGAGAAACTTACAGTTTAGTAGAGAAATAGACATAAAACCAGCCCGTTGCTAGTGCTTAGATGTAATTAAATCAGAGGAAAGAAAGAGACCACCACATTTTTATGGCTATTTCACACGTATCCCAAATGTGGTGTTCAAAACCAACCTCATCATCTTA
>NW_006489067.1:0-784 GCF_000325575.1 Pteropus alecto | reverse complement strand
TTTTTACTGCTTTAATACTGTCCACCACTGGTTTTTCTTTGACAGGAGGGACCTTAAAAATTCTATACTGAGCAAAAGTAAGTGCCAAATAGATTTGATAAAGAGATAGAAGTCTGTTTAAAGGAGTATTAAGGAATAAAGATCATGTGGAGGTAGGTAATTTTTTCTTTAATCTGGGTTCTTTCCATGCTGTATGGATGACTGAGCCCCTGATTTTTTGTGGGAAGTGGCTTTGTAAATTTTCTATCTCGATTTTAAGCCTATCCTAAATCCGGTTGTTGATGCTGGCATGGTAGGAATGGGTTGTGTATTTCCCGATGCCCCTGAATTCTGCCCTCACACCTCAATTCTGGGGTCTGAAGTTGAGCCATAGATATAAAAGATGCTCCCTGCAATAGATGTATAATGGTCCTGCAGGCAGGTCCCCCGCCTCATCTCTGTCTCTAGGCACTAGGTAAATAAAATCTCTGAAATATTGATGGGTAGAAATTACTGTATTAATAATGAAAAAACAGAAACAGCAACATGTGAAAAGAGAGAGTACATTTCATTGAAATCCAGGCTCCCCTGGCAGTGCTTAGCTGCCCCTGATTGTTTTGTAGGAAGGCAGTGAAGCCAATACTGGAAGATGGAGACATCCTGCTCTAGAGAGAAAGCAGCCTGGAGGAATGATTCAAATTGCTGTGTCAGTATCAGAGAAAGAGCAGTCTTTAGCAAGGAAAGAATGATCAATATCTTAATATTAATGCCGTCGCACCTAAACGCACCTCGTGGGATGAGAGGC
>NW_006489066.1:0-786 GCF_000325575.1 Pteropus alecto | reverse complement strand
ATATTTAGGGAGGGGCAGCATAAATTGAGACAAGGAAGCTGGCAAAGGTACGACACTGGGGCTTCACTGCTGCCATCAATCACTCACTGGACATTTGCCACCACATGTGCTACAACTTTAAGATGTCTCTAGTGGTCAAGAGCCCTCCAATGTAGCCCAGGACAAGGGACATGGAGGGAAAATGGATTAGGGAAGATGGATTTCGTGATGCTATTTTGGGGGAGGAAGAGAAGATTGATATTTATTTTTTTACTTTATTTTCCAACTGTTTCACTGAATTTTCAATTTCAGCAATTCTGTTTTTAATGTCCCGAGAACTCTTTTTTGTTCTCTGTTTTATTTCCCATAGCGTTTTGATGCTGTTTTATAAATGCAATATCATCCTTAATCTTTCAGAAGATTTCTCTTCAGTTTCCTGTATTTTCTCTTTACTCTGTTTTTCTTGGAGTGTCTCTATTATTACAGGTCTGGTCACCTGTAGCAATTCATTCATAATTAAGCACGAACTGTTGGAAAGTAGAGTGGGAATGCTTCTGATTTAGGTGGGGGTTTACTGTCTAATGATTGTTTTAGGGCGATTGGCAGAGAGTTGGCTCCAATGCTGGGAAATTTTTCCAATGTCAGTCTGTGGAAATCTTTTCTCTGAAGCCATTCAGTTTTCCAGATAAGAAACCTCATAATTCCTGTCTGGAGGAAAAAGTGCCTTGCTACCAGGAAATTGTGTTCAGGCATATTTAGGTGCATAACATTGTTTCCTCCCTCCCTCCCTTCCTTCCTTCCTTCCTT
>NW_006489065.1:0-786 GCF_000325575.1 Pteropus alecto | reverse complement strand
AAACGATGTTGAATGAAACATTATTTGAGGACCTGGTGTACTTTACTCCACACTGTGAAATATGAAGATTGCCACTCTGGTGGGAACAAGCACTAACCCTGGCCCTATGTGAGCTCACAGTGTTTCCCTCTAATCCTTTTTAGTGTTTCTGTCCTGGGGGTTGCACATGCACTTGTTGGTTGGTATTCGACTGATACTTAAGGAGGACCCTTCTCTTGGGTTCCCTTTTTTGTCCTGTGACCTGAAATTTCTCTCCATGGGGCAGTTCAAAGGCTCACCTGGTTCCTTACCCATCACTCTGAGTTCACTGCTCTTCACTGGCTTCTGTCCAATGGCTTCAAACCTGTTCTTTCACATATCTTTTCCTTTTTAAATTATTTTTAGAGAAGAGGCTAAATCTGGTTCCTGTTACTTCATTTTAGGCAGAAGCAAATAGGAAGTAATTTGAAAACTTCTGTCAAATTCCTAGAAGTGTGTCCCTTTATAACGATTTTGATATATCAGTTTCTGAACTTTCTATTCTGTTTCATCTAATCGATGATTGTTATATTAATGTCATTTTGTAGCTTTAAATGTCTTCACGTTTAGTTTTTCCTAATTTTTTCTTATATTAAAAAAAAGCTTCAGAATCTTCTCTTTAACAAAGAAAAATTCCAGTACCTTTTGCATTTTTTAGAAGTTCATTCATTACATGCTGTTATTTAAATGTAAAAACACGAGGATGAATTTGCAGGATAGAGGACAAATACACATCCAGGTAACTAACATCTCTTCATTTAAAAAAAA
>NW_006489064.1:0-786 GCF_000325575.1 Pteropus alecto | reverse complement strand
TCCAAACAAGCCAAGTCTGAGAAACCATCCCAGTCTAAAGAATCCTAAGGAACATGAAAACTAAATGTGATCTAGCGTTCTGAATAGGCTCCTGGGACAGAAAAAGAGGAGAGTAATGGAAAAAAAAATGGTGAAATCTAAATAAAGTATGACTTTAGGTAATAATAATGTATCAGTATGAATTTATTACTTGTAATAATTGTACCTGAGTTGTGTAGGATCCTAGTCAACAGCAGGGAACTGGTTGCAGGTACGTGAAGCTCTCTGTATTGTCTTCACAAGTTTTCTGTAAATCTAAAACGATTCCCAACTAAGAAGTTTATTGTAAGATGTAGAGAATCCTATTATTACCAAATGAGTTTCTCGTGAAGGAGAAACGAGACATTATGTACCAGACACAGTGTGTGAACCGAGTAAGTCCTCAATTCTTGTTGATTCTTCCTGTCATTATTATCACTTAGGTCTCACAAATCCCCTATTGAGGGGGCTGTTGCCTCAAGAAGTGCCTTCGAAGAAGGTGGTGCCGGCTTCCTTTTTCAGAATATTCTCCCCTTTTAGTATATTCTTCAGGCAGACTCAGGGTTCACCTAGCTGGATGTCAAAACATGAGCCCGTGAGTAATTTTTTAACATGCACCTGCTGTGTACCCAGCAGTGTGCTCTATTTCTCTGGGAGTTCTGATTCTCAGATATGCGTGGGAGGGGCAGAGCTCCTGGGAGCCATGTCATTCTCATGGAACACAGCGACACATGAGTATGTTTCATTCTGACAAGTGATCTGAGGAAA
>NW_006489063.1:0-785 GCF_000325575.1 Pteropus alecto | reverse complement strand
TGCTTCTGACACACCTTTTGCCAGGTGCTGCATAGGTTAAAAAGCAAATCAGTGTGGATTAGATGCAACAACGCTACTAATTATCAAGCTACATTTGACGTCACCAGTGACGTAACTGGCGAGGCTGGCTCCAAGGCTTGCCCTGCCTTGCCCTGCCCATCACCCAAGCCCAGAGCAGACGGAGTGAGCCGGCGTTTCTGTTCTAAGTAGCCTGCTCCTTGGCTAAGGGCACCTGATATGTGAGGCCATTGAAACAGAGTTTGGACAACAGGAAGCTTGGAGTGGCTTATCACTAAGGAGCGTGACAAACAGCAGGAGGGGAGCATGGAAACAGGCCATAGTCCATCTCCTTGCCGTGCAGCGAGACCCGAGATGCCAGCGGGACATGCGTGTAGCCCCAAGATACATGAACGAGCATCTCTACTTCCCCATGACTTACCTCTCAACCCCCTCCCCACCGCCCCCTTCTCAACGCTGCGTCCCAGAAGCCTTGCGACGGCCCCCTCACCCTCACCGGCTCTGGGCTTCCGTCATGCTGTCCCTCTCCATTTCCCGTCACGCTTCCCCAGGGAGTGTCCCAAGTGGACGTGGTATTCTGTTACTCCCCCTGTTCAAAACGTTGTTCATGGCAGGCACGAAAGCGGAGCCAAGGTGTCCAGTCCTGGCAGAGCCGGGGTGAGAAATGAAAGCTGCTAGAGGCAAGCGCACTGTGGCAGAGTTGTTTACAGAGAAGATATTCTGGCAGTATCGGTTCCGATCTGTTTTAGAAACTAAATCTTTAAAAA
>NW_006489062.1:0-785 GCF_000325575.1 Pteropus alecto | reverse complement strand
TTTGTGACTGGCTTCTTTCACTTAGCGTAATGTTTGCAAGTTTCATCCATGTTCTAGCATGTAGCATGTATCACCTCATTCCTTTTTATGGCTGAGTAATAGTCCGTTCTGTGGATATGCCTCCCCTTATTTAGCTTTTCACCAGTCGATGGACATAAAACAAAGATTATTTCCACGTTTTGACTATTACGAATAATGCTGCTAAGAACATTTGTGTACAAGTTTTTGGTGGATCTATGTTTGCGTTTCTCCTTGGTACATACCTGGGTCACATGGGAACTCTGTGTTTGGGGTGTTGTGTTTTATTTTTAAGGTTGTAACAGCTACAAGGGATTACCCATACATTTTGGGGAAGGATCTCTGATCTTCAGCCCACATGAACAATGCAAGATGGTCATTGCCCATGTTGCCTATTTGAAAGTTATTCATTCTGCTATTTCCTGTGACCCCGAAGTCCCCCTGTGCCAAACTCTGCAGTGGAACTGCCACTGTTTGGCAAGGCTGGAGTGCTTATGTCCCTGGCAGCCATGTGCCACCCCTGTCAGAAACCCAGCTACTTTCTAGGATATCATATAGACGGAGGAACCCACTTTTGCTGCTCCTTAAAAGACATGGTACCATCAACACTAAATCTATAATCATCAACTTAATTTTTTCCTTTATAATTGTACCAATGTTGAGAGTTCCCATTTGTATTTATTTTTGTTTAATGTTTTCAGTGATGTCTTAAAGTTGTTTTAGTTTGTTTTGCTGTAATAGCTAGAGATGGTACATTTTTCTTTATT
>NW_006489061.1:0-785 GCF_000325575.1 Pteropus alecto | reverse complement strand
AAGATGAGCAGTGTGTGCGTGAGTCCCTTGCAGAATGCGTGGTAGGAGCCCCTGGTTGCAATCCAGCGATACAGCTGCACCTCCAGACCAGAAAGGGCCGCTGCCGCCAAAGGTCTGTTGTAGCCTCCCATACAGCGCCCAGAGCCAAGGGCCTCCTCCCAGCTCCGCTGACCCACCGACCAACCGACAGACGGGTGGATGCGTGGGGAATCCATGCAGGATGCCGACTGGGTGGCCCTGCTTACCCTGCAGCGCTCCCGTCAAGGAAACTGGATAGCGGGGACCCACTGGGATCTTAAATGTATTTTTTAAATTTGCTATTTTATTTACTTCAACTGGAAGAAATGTGAAATAAAGGTTGAAATACAAGGCATCTTTCTCTTCCCTTAACTTTACATTTCATGGGGTTGTGTTTTGTGTTGTTTTGGGACCTAATATTGGTTTGAGACATAGCAGATATCATGTAAATATACATTCATTTGTTTAATTAACTCAATAAATATGGAGCATCTTCCATGTGATATGTACTGCTCTAGATATTTTTATCTAGAATATCACTGCCATAATTCATCATTACCATTCCCTGGTGAAATCACATTCTGGTTAAACCTATGCCTGCACCTGCTCAGCCGAATATGATAATAAGAAAAAAAAGATAACTGTTCTCACTGTAATTTCATGATCACTAATAAATAGTTTTTAAAAATTAGTTGGGGTGACACTGGTTAATAAAAGTATATAGGTTCCAAGTGTACAAATTCAATAATACATCATCTGTATATTGC
>NW_006489060.1:0-785 GCF_000325575.1 Pteropus alecto | reverse complement strand
ATGTAAAGTACAGCATAGGGAATAGAGTCGATCGTATCGTAATAACTATGTCTGCTGACAGACGGTTACTAGACATGGCGGTGATGACTCTAAGGTATGTAAATGTTGAATCACTATGTTGTACACCTCATATATGTCAACTGTAAGTAAAAATTAATTAAAAAAAAAGAAGACAAGCCCTAAGATGGAATCACCCTTAGGCGAGGGCTGCTACGCAGCTAGTCCTTGTCTGGGCCTTGCTTCCTGGTCCGGCATGATTTTTCCTAAAACGGGAGCTGTGGGTGCCCAGCTGGGCCCTGCCACGCGCTGAGGCGGCTTCCTTTCTCCCCTTTCTTGCTGAGGTCATCTTAGGCGGACTTGGATCATACCTCACAGCTCCGACAGTACCTCCCCCCACCAAGATCGTCCTCCAAATACGTCCTGAGGCCCCCGCTCCGTCTCATCTCCATGCCTACTGTCGCCTGGCTCCGGTCCAGCTGCTTAGGGAGCCACAGAAAGAAGTGACAACTGGGTTCAGAAGGACTTGGAGCAGCCTGAGTCCCGAGCCCTGCCCCGAGGTGCTGTGTGGTTCCAGGAAAGCTGGGCCCCTCTCTGGGCCTCCAGGTTTCTAGCTGGGCAAAGGGCAGGTGGAGGGGGGACAGAGGCCCCCACATCTGAGAGTTTGGGACCTCCCCCTTCCCTGGATTCCGCTGGATTTCATTCACTGTGAGTGGATTGAGCAGGTTGGGGAGACCGGCTAGGCTCCCAGGGGTCGGGAAACAAGGCTCGTCTCCTAAGACGAGAGA
>NW_006489059.1:0-785 GCF_000325575.1 Pteropus alecto | reverse complement strand
TTTTATTAACCACTGTCACCTCAATAAATTTAATTTTAAAAATGGCTTACGTACCCCAAGATGCTAGGCATTTGGGCCCCGAAGCTCTTCCTCAAACCCCTTCTCCCCCGCACACATCTGCAGGACCACCCTGAGCAACAGGGACCCCTGTCCTGAGTAGTTCTGTCTCTTGGGACCTGGCACGTAGCCCTGTCAAAGCACAACCCATTACCCGAAATGTCCACCATTGTGAGCAATACCTACTACCATCCGGGCCCCAGGGAGACACGTCCCCCCGGATCTTGACCCCTGTCCTCAAAACAGAAGGCAGCGGGGACCATTTCCCCACAGGGCTGACCACCTTTATCTTGCTTCTCTTCATGCTCCAATGTGTGACTCTGGACCTCTGCAGAAATAGGTACGGCATCTGCGATGGTTGCGTATCGTGGCTGAGGGAAATGCTGGAATGTTATACAATTCATACTATTTTTAATTTTGTATATGCAGAAGTCTGAGCATAATATAGGAGCCATCATACTGATTCCTGACATGGACAACTGCATGGACAGAGAAAACTAGAATTACGAATAGTTTTTAAATAAAAATACACATAAGACCTAATTAAAATTTCACAAATTAAATTTCGACTTTATTTAAATTTCTTTACTATTTGATTATTTAAATTGTTCACATTTACTCATACTGTGTCTCTGACCTTGTAATTTTAATGAATAATTTTGAATACCTTAGGAAAAAAATAACTTTTTTGAAAACATATGAAAAATAATTTTAATTTTTCAATTTTT
>NW_006489058.1:0-785 GCF_000325575.1 Pteropus alecto | reverse complement strand
AAGGCACGGATGTGAGAGAGAAAGGAAATTGTCTGTCTTCTCTACAATTTCAACGAACCTTAACAACTGTTACCAGGAGAGCTTTCAGTAAAACCGGATCATTCTTGACATGTGATCACTCTTTTTCTTCTTCTAATCACGTATCAGAAACATTTCCACGTCAGCCCACGGATCCTAACGCGGCAGTTTCAAGGGAGCGCGGCTGCCCCGACGCGTCTACCATCCGCCCCTTCTCAGACCCGCATCTGCTACTCCACGCAGTGCCGAACGCAGACACGCGACACCGAAACGCAGACACGCGACACCGAAACACAGACAGGTGAAAGGAAAATTAAGACACGCCCGGAACAGCGGCAGATCTTTGGCCCTTGTCTCCCCCTCCCATCCGATTCAGGACCTTCGTTTGTCCCCTCTGCGTTTTCAGGGGCATTTTGCGCCTTTGGACAAAATTATCAGTAGATGTCACTTGGGAATATCGCTGAGAAACAAGAGATGACCACGTAGGCCTCATTCCATGAATTTACGCACGTTTTAAAGTACGAAAATCATAGTTATTATGTTAAGCGACTAATGGGGGAAAAAGAACCCAATCCTTCATTTATTTTTCCACGAATATATATGGCATTCATTTTTTTAAAAAAAATCCGCTCACTGAAAATGAATAGCATCCCATTGGCAAAGCAACGCGGTGTTCTGGACCGCCGGGCTCCAGTGAGCGGCAGAGCTGCCCGGACGCCTCGGTGGACAGACGGGCCCCGGGTCCGGGCCCGGACCAGCGGCTGCAG
>NW_006489057.1:0-785 GCF_000325575.1 Pteropus alecto | reverse complement strand
AAGTTCAGAAAGAGTAATCAAGTCCAGAATGGCTGCTTATTTCCCAAGATATCTTGCAATTAGTCACTACATTTAAAAAAGAATTTATTGAGCTCAGAGTTTGCTTTTTTTGAGGAGTCTTAGAGATCATCTACTAATTTTTGCAGACATCCCTTGGGGCTTAGCTAAGTTTCACCATCTCGGTGAAGCCTTCCTTACTCCTTATTCTCAAAAAAATTGACCCCTCTACTTTTTTTGACTCCATAGTTCCTTTATAAAGCTCTGTTTATTTTAGCCCCTTTCACACTGTATTTACAATTACTTGTTTCTGTTTCTTTCTCTTCCACTAGTCTGTTAGTTTTTAAAAGCTGTAAATTGGCACAGAGTAGCTATTCAGGACATATTTGTGGAAAGACAGAAGTATCGTAGAGGTCAAGTGGCTCGCACAAGGTCACTGCATTAGTCTCCTATTGCTGCTGTAATGAATTATCAGGAACATAGTGGCTAAGTTCAACACAAATTTATTGTCTTATAGTTTTAGAGGTCAAAAGTTCAAACTCAGCCCCACGGAGTGCAAGTCAAGGTGGTGAAAGAACTAATTCCTTCTTGAGGATCTGAGGGGACAATTTGTTTCCTTGCTTGTTCAACTTCTATTGATCATTTACCTTCCTTGGCTGGCTTCCCATACTCCATCTTTAAAACCACCATTGAAGCATTTTCTAATCTCTCTCTCTCTCTGACCTCTGTCATAACATTCCTTTCCTGACTCATATAAGGACTGGACCTTTGTGATTATACTGGGCTCA
>NW_006489056.1:0-785 GCF_000325575.1 Pteropus alecto | reverse complement strand
CCCCATTACTCCCCCTCTCCCTCCCCCTCTCTCTCCCCCTCTGGTCCTTCTTCCTCTCCCCTCCCCTGGTAGTCATTTAACAATCTGCCTCTCACCTGCATGCTCCTGGCCCGCAATGGAGGTGGCAGTGGGGCTCAGGGTCATTATTAACCCTTCCTAGCAGACCTGGGGCTCTGCAGGGCAGAGGTGGGGGTGGGGGGTACCCGCGACGGCGCTGGCGGGGCGGAGGCCGTACTCCGTATTACGTTGAGGTGGATTCCTGGCCCAGTCCAAATTGGGGAGGGGGGCGGCATGGACAGGGGCATCGAGTGCTCTACTAGCTGAGCTGTTCCACCCCTCCGCCCACTTCCCCAACCCAACCTCTGGGGCTGCTCATGGCTCCTGCAATGAGCGCTCCAGATGTTCAGCTGCGCTGGTGCTCCGATTTCCAGATGTTGGGCAGCTCTGTTCTCACGTGTGGGAACCACGATCCCCTCTGCATGATGAGGAAGGAGAGTACTTCAGTAGTCAGATCTGGAAGACCCTATGGAAATCTGACCGGATGGAGTCTTGAAAACCAGCTGATAAAAGCTCACTTCAGTGGGTAATTTGTGCCCTCTATAAAAATGGGGCAGGAGTCCCTCTTACTTCTTGGGAGCTGGAACAGGAGGAGAAAGATGGAGCCTTCCTCAGGCTGAGTCCAAATCGTTCCCTCAGCCCTCATAGGAATCCTGAAAACCACAGGGAAATACTTTTCCCCTAGTTCAGAAATCCTTAGCAGTGATTCCAGTTTGCAAAGATATATT
>NW_006489055.1:0-785 GCF_000325575.1 Pteropus alecto | reverse complement strand
AAAAAAAAAAAACTTGGACAACAGTGATAAGAGATTAGATAAAAAGGTAGGCAGGAACCAGCTGATGGGGGCTTTCCTCGTTCATGCTAAAAAAGTGAACTTAGATCCAATGGCTGATTTAAACAGGAAAGTGACCCCAGGCCAGTAGTTTGTGACAAGTGGCACAGTCACCTACAGAGAACTGTCTGTCAAATCAGGAGTCTAGAATCACTGCTGACACTTTGCCACGTGTTCACTGATGTTCCGCCAGCAGAAGCGATGCCCTGGAACTCAGGAAACACGAACAAGGAAAGACCAAGATAACGTGGTGATGGTTCACCGTTGGGACTAATTTTCTTCAGGAGAGATGAAGTCCTCATCCCTCTCGAAGTCTACAGAGCTCAAAACAGCTGCCTTGTTTCCATAGAATTACATTCTGTTTCGATGGCAACACCTTCCGCGATACTTTGCACTGGAGCTGCAGCTCCGAGCGTCCCTCTGAATCACCCAAAGCACGTCAGCTCCCCTGTGTGGCTGGGTTTGGTCAGCTCCGCAGCAGTCATCCGACTGAAGGGCCTGGAATGTCGTGTGGTTTTTTTAAGGTTGAATTTATGACAATTGGATCGAATTAAAAATACACGCGGAAAGCTTAACGTTTATACCAGCCCTGTGAGAAAACCTTTTGTAAGTCAACGAATCTTCTGGGAAAGTGGATAAACCACGCCTCATTTCAGCTCTCCTAATTTCTTGCACACATTCAGAATTGTGAAATCTGGTTTTCTGAAACTGAGGCTCCTGTGACCCTC
>NW_006489054.1:0-785 GCF_000325575.1 Pteropus alecto | reverse complement strand
TTCTGATATGTCATTAGTAAGTGAAGGCCTGTATGAATTTTAACATAAAATCATGAGGGAATTATAAAGATATCCTAAATTGAAATTCAATCCAAAATGAGACAAGGTTATCTATTAGTTCCAAAAAGAATAAAAATAAAAAAGCAGAGTAAGCTATAAAATCTACAATTTATACACTATTTATTAAAATCTAAAATCTTTTCATGATATTGTATTTGGTATCTGGTAATAAAAGCTGTGTAATTCACACAAGTTATTCATCATTATTCTAACAAATATTTCAGAAATGTGATGAAGACAAATTAAAGGGAGGTTCTAAACAACAGTTATGGATGCACCATTCTTTAATGAGAATTTCCGAAAGACCTTCTGCTTATTTAGCTGCCAGGAGACAGTCTCCACATAAAACAACTTCTCGCCACAAGGGGGATGTTGAAGTAGCAAGTGTAAAGAAACCTTTATCCCCAGCTATTGACAAGACAGATAAAAAAGACAAAAAAACAGACAAGAAAGACAGATTAGATTCAGAAACCGCATCCAAAGTTTCACAGGAGTCAAAAATATCTAAAGATTCAGAGAAAGACAAGGACTCCAAAACAGTAACTGTAGATGAAAAAGACATTGCAAAACCAGATGCTAAAGGAGACAGAAAGAAGGCCAAGGAGTCAACTATAGAATCAGAACCTGAAAAAGGAGACACAAAGAAAGATTTCAAAAAAAATAAGAAAGTTTTAAAGAAGGGCAAGGAGTCAGCTACAGAATCTGAAGATGAAATAAAGGACACA
>NW_006489053.1:0-785 GCF_000325575.1 Pteropus alecto | reverse complement strand
GCCTCCTCGTGCAGAGGAAGGAGCTGATCGGAACGTCAAAACCACACTGAGCGCTGAGTGGGTTCGTGCACGTGCACTCCTGGAGACGGTGCCTGGCACGCATGACGGGCCGAGACTGCGAGCGTCTCCCCAGCACCGTCGCTGCCAGGCTCGTAGGCCTGAGGTCCGTCCCCACGCCCAGGGCTGGCTGCCCTCCCCCTGCTCTCTTGCTTCGGCCAGGCTGAGCGCAGAGACGGCCACTTCCTAAGTGCTCAGTGGACACCTGTCGATTCACTCCCAGGCTGGGTCAGCAGTTCAGATAAAGAGAGAATGACCACGTGACGCAGCAAGTCCACTCTCGAGCACATGACCCCCCAGAACACCGAAAGCCGGGGCTCCCACACGTGTCTGTACACGCATGTCACAGCAGCAGAATTCGCAACCTCCAGGAGCTAGAAACAACCCCAGTGTCCATCCGCTGACGAGCGGATAAACAGCGTGTGGTCTGTCCCCACAGGGGAATGCTGTTTGGCCAAAGAAGGAACGCGGCACCGACACCACATGGACGGAGCCTGAAGACACGACGGCCAGCGAGAGGAACCGGACACAGGCCACACAGCGCGGAGTCCGCGCACAGGACATGTCTGAAACACGCAAACCCGTGAGACAGAGGCGGATGAGCGGCCGCCCGAGGCGAGGGGAGCGGTGCGGGGGCCACGGGGTGACTGCCAATGGGGACGGGGCTTCTTTTCGGAGTGACGAACATGTTCTGGAACCAGCGGTGGTGGCTGTGCAACCTGTGAACG
>NW_006489052.1:0-785 GCF_000325575.1 Pteropus alecto | reverse complement strand
GGGCAGGTCGATGGAGTGGGCAGATATATTGGTAGAAAAAGAGGAGGATGGCCAGAAGAATGATGGAGGGATGGATGAAATTGTGGGTGATGGGCAAATGGATGGAAAGATCCTCAAGTAGATGAATGAGGGTATGAGGCAAGATGGGTAGAGAGAATGAGGAATTGGTAGATGAAAAGATGGGACAGGTTAATGATAGACAAATGCATAATGGATGGGATGGTTCATAAAAGGGTAGGTGAGTCGGTGAATGGTTGCTAAGCCCCAGTGAATGACGTGTTTCTGGGATTTACCTTCTTTCTTTGTGTAATAGGAGAGGGCACGTTCCATTGTTATGAGAGAGGAGGTAGGGATAGGATGAGTTTGAAAACATTTTAGAAACAGGATAGGAGCATGCTGTGGATGGGTGGGAAACTGAAGCCATGCTGAAAGCTCAGCTGTCCTGAGAAAACCCCATGTGCTGAGCAGTAAGGGAGAGTGGGCATTCAGACCAGTCTGGCCTCTTCAGCTAGGCTACAGTGCACTTCACTGATTTCCTTCTTATCCTTAATGCAGAGCATCTACTCCCGCCCTTCCACCTCCAAGAGGGCAAGGTGGGCCTCATTGAGAACAAGCTCTGTAATATGTTATATGAACACAGACTCGACGAAGGCAAGACCTCCCCTGTGCATGAGGAGATGCTGTGTGCCGGGGACTTCTTGACAGGAAAGGCCATCTGCCGAGTGAGTGAGGCCACTTCTGTTCTTCCCTTGCCTGCTCTCCAGGCCTCAGTTTCCAAGGGGGAG
>NW_006489051.1:0-785 GCF_000325575.1 Pteropus alecto | reverse complement strand
TATCTGACAAAAGACTTGTTTCCAGAATATATAAAGAACTCTCTAAACTCAATATTAAGGTAATGATCCAATTAGAAAATATGTAAAGACGCTTCACCAAAGAAGATATAAAAATGGCAAATAAGAACATGAAAAGATGTTTGACATCATTAGCTGTTAGGAAAATGCAGGTTAAAGTCACAATGAGATATTATGACACAGTTATTAGGATGGATAAAATTAAAAATACTGACAATACCAAGTGCTGGTGAGTACATCTTTTTGTATAGCCTTAACTCTTAGAACCATGGTAATGTTTCACATACCCAATAAACAAATAACCCAAACCAGCCAGGATAGGTGGGAGAAACCCAAAATGGCATGCAAAGAATAACAAATAAACCTGTGTTACGTGAACAAAATAATCCTCCTGAAGAATATAAGGAATAAAAAAACTAACTTAAGTAACTTAGGAAAACAGTATTTTGATTGAATAACATACAGCTACAGACAAAAAGAATTGCATACATAGTTTGTACTCTATTTAGTAAATAAATGTATACTAGTATTCAACAAAAAAAGCAAAGATGTTCTGAATAATGAAAGCCTAGTTTCTCACTGTCAGAAAAAGAAATTAGAAATAAGAGCTGTGTGGTGTTGGAATTGGGTCAAAAATATAAGTGTGAACCTATGGCGTTTAATATATGTACAGATGGATAAACGTAGAAATAAATATGGATGTGCGTTTGAATGTGTTAGTCTACCCATGTGTATTTCCCAGTTCTGTCCTCTCAGAAGGCAATGAC
>NW_006489050.1:0-785 GCF_000325575.1 Pteropus alecto | reverse complement strand
GACAGCGTCTTTTTTTTTTTTTTTTTTAAGTTTTGCTTTCACATTGCTGGTTCGCCCGTGCACAGGGACAGTTTTGCTCTGTCTGCAATCCAGATTTCTCTCTCCGGCATTGATTCTCTCAGCTCTCACCTTTCTCCTTTTTACTGTCTCTTGCTCAGCTCCCTTTTTGTCTACGCTGTTGTGCTATGATCTCATTTTTATAGTTGCTTTTTACTGAAAATCAGATACTTTTTGGAATTTACATGGATTTCTGATAGTAATTTTTAAAAATGTTTTCTTCCGTGTTTTCCGTTACAGTCATTTTTTAGCCCTCACGTTGTTCGTGTGTTTTGATGTCTGAATTTGTTTGTGCTTGTTCGTAACTATTTTTTGAATCCTGGCACAAGGAGAAGTATATTCAAGCCAGACTTTTATCGGGACCAGACTGAGTGCTTCTCCTCAGCCCAGGCGGAGGGCAGAAGCGTCCTCTCAGATGAGGCTGCACGTGCACGCGGCCGCGAGCCAGATGCCCGGCGTTGGCGTGTGTACCTCGTGGCCCCACTGGGCTGGAACGTTCTGCTCCCAGCACCTGGCCTGCTGACCGAGCAGTGAGGGTTTGCGTCCGGACACCCTGGATCATGACGTAGCTGTCCCTGTGCCACCAACAGGTCCAAGAGGCCCCCAGCCCGGTTCCTCTTGTCTCCTCTGAACTACAGACGTCTTGTCCTTAAATCATAGTTTCCATGTGAACACAGGAGGACGTCACTCAGGACGGGAAGGTCGCGTAGGCTGGGCTCCCTCCCCCC
>NW_006489049.1:0-785 GCF_000325575.1 Pteropus alecto | reverse complement strand
CACCTAGGAATACCAAGTGCTGTAGGCATTTAAAACAAACAAACAAACAAATCCATGGACTTAGTGCTTAAAAAACATTAGCTTTTATTAGCTCATGGACACTTTAGAAAAGTATAATAAAACGCCCGTTATATATCAGGTTTTGGGCATGGTAGCTCTCTGATGACTCTTCTAGATAACTTAATCAAATTAGCTGAACTATTTGACTCTTAATGAATTGTTCATTTGAATCAGTCATTTGAGAAATTGCAACCAAAGATAATTCAAATTTTTACAGCACTTGATCACAGACCAATTTTTCCCCAGCCACAATTAAATAAGAGTAAATGTGAGCTGAACCAATGGCCTAGTATGTGTCATAGAACATCACTCATCTGAAGATAATCATTCCCCTCTGCCTTGAGAGGAAAATATATGTGTACTGTGCTGCTTAGTTGTTTGCAAACTTCTGTGAGTATGAGGCTGCCCTTTTAACTTGAATTATTTTGTAGATTCCATAAACACGGAAGACAAGCTATATTTATAAGTATAAATAAAAATAGTGATATGTGTGTCTAACTATAAATACTTTATACTATAAACAGTGCTTGGGGCTGTAATGGGTCTGTGGGCCTCTCACAGGAACTCCACAGCCCCAGGTGTCCCAGATCCACAAATTAAGACTCACAGACTTCATCCTAGTGCAGTTACAAATCAAGAAGCCAGAGCCAGTGTTTATGGAGTGTCTGTTACAGGCTGGAGATTGTCACAGGTGCTTTACAAACATAATCTGATCTAATCCTGTT
>NW_006489048.1:0-785 GCF_000325575.1 Pteropus alecto | reverse complement strand
ATGTTCTGTAAAGAGTAGTGTTAATATACTCAGTAAATTGTCTTGAGATTCTGGTACCTATTATTTGATTGTCTGGTTGGCCAAAATAATTGCCTTATCTCAGATACATCATAGAAAAAAGCTAGGGAGTGAATGTTCCTAAAGTGAAAAAAAGTTCAAAATCATGTTCTCAAGGATCTTTCTAGTTTTCCTTCAATAGATCCTAAAAGAAGTGAAGGACACGGGTTTTGCCATGACACACAACCGGACTACCATTAGCAAGGAAACCCAGTTCTCAAAAGTCAGCTTCTAGAATTAGTAGAAAAAACTAATAGTATCCAATTTTGCTGGTTCAGCATTTTAGAAGGTTTTGTTTTCGTTGTTTAGAATAAAGTAAATAGAACTCTTAAAATAGGTTAGAGATTTCTATTCTGGGTCAATATTATTGTGCATATTCTTTTAATCTACCTACTTTTATCTACAATTTTGAGGTCTGAAATTTCTAGTCTTAATATTCCCCATTTATATACCCTAAGGTGTTTTACTTGGCACTACATTTATCTAGTAAATTTTGACCAATATTCAAAAATTAATTGGATTTCTTAAATGATTTTCTTTTACCAAGTGGTCAAGTGTTGTGGAATTCATCGAATGACTATTCCTCTGAAATATGCACTTAGTGAAATGTACCTCAGTGACTATGACAGAGTGATAGCTCTTCTTTTGTGTTTACTCTATTTCAGGCCACATACTAAACGTTATCTGTATATTACTCTTCATGATATTCACAAAATTCTTATGAATTA
>NW_006489047.1:0-784 GCF_000325575.1 Pteropus alecto | reverse complement strand
GCTTCCGGGAAAGGTTTTACTCATTAATAGAGATACACGACATTGTGACCTGAATGTCTGGAATTGTGGGTGTTATTTTGCCACCACAAGTAAGCAAAGCTAACACGCTCAGAACGGCAGAGAAGAAATGCAGAAAGGACTTATGTACCAACACTGCATGAGCCCCTGAGAACCATCTCAGCCTATGACTCCTTGACAGCTCTAAGCATAGCCCTCTTGGTAGCAATGAATGCAGTACCTGGAAGCCTCACCAATCTACGCTACCATCTGGGATGAAAGTATATTTAAGTCTCTCACTCTCTCTTGAAAGAGAAATTATTTCCCTTCAGGAGCCCCAGCTAACATCTTGTATCTCATTGGCTCTGATTTGGTTATGTGCCCATCTGTGAACCAAACACTGATGCTAGGGGAAAAAAAAAACCATGGATCTACTGAAGCCAATCAGAATCCAACTCCGGTAAGGTAGATCTTACGCCAAAACACAGGGGAGGAGAATGTGCAAGTTGGTGTTTTGTGGTCCAATAAATAGTGGCTTGGAAAGATTACAAAAGGACCCACGTTCTCTTCCAGTTCACAGAGCCATATGACTAATGAGGGAAAAAAACCCACAATACTTAGCCTTATGGGGAATTTAGAAAATGTATACCATATGATCCCTGCTTTCAAAGAATTTGTAAGTGAGATTATCTGCACCTGACTAGATCAGCTTGGAAGATCTGCCTTTCGGAGACTATATTTTTTGTTGAACACTATTAAAGTAACACTAGCCACTGTAAAAAAAAAA
>NW_006489046.1:0-785 GCF_000325575.1 Pteropus alecto | reverse complement strand
GTTTTTCACAGTGAGCACAGGCTTCCGTCTTCCCGCTTTATTTCGTGGACGGCGGCATTCCCAAGCACACCCTTCTTCACCTCGCTTTTTCCCTGTAATGCATCCTGGCCGTTGCTCCCTGTTGGCTCAGGGAGAGAGCGTCCTCGTTCTCTGACCACAGAGAGTTCCGGTTCAGGGGAGCTGGAGCTGACTGACTGACTGCTCCCCAGTGATGGATGTTGGCGCAGGTCCCAGTTCTGCGTTTGCAAACAATGCTGCAGCGCACAACCTTTTAGCACCTCGGCAAGCACGTCTTAGCCCGGACCTCCAGGAGCGGAGTGGATAGGTCAGAGGGGCTATGCATGCATTTGTATTTTGGGACGTCGAGCGGTATTGCCAGATCGCCTTCCAGGGGGGTCATCCTGGTTGCACAGGCACCAGCGGCTCAGGAGCGTGCGGCGTCCCAGCCTCAGCAGCGGCGTGTGCCGTTCAGCCTGCGGTGTCGGCCCGTCCAGCGGGTGAAAAGTGGGACGCGGGCGTGCCGTCATTTAGTTTGCGTTTCTCTTATTCTGAGGATCGCCGAGTGTTCGAGAATTCCAAACCCGATTTTTGCTTTGGGAGTGGACTTGAGGAGGCCCTCTCGGGGTCGGAGTGGGGAGTCGGGGCCGCTGCAGTGCAGGGCCCTCCCCACGCGAGGAGCAGCCCAGCCCGGTGGTCCAGAATCCAGGACGTAGGCACCAGCAGGCGGGTGAGGGTCAGATGTGCCTCTGCTTTTCAGCTGGGAAAGTGTCCTTGGGCAGGTCACT
>NW_006489045.1:0-784 GCF_000325575.1 Pteropus alecto | reverse complement strand
GGTTCACTTCCATCCACATTCCAGCGTCTGAAGATGGTATGAGTCTGGGGAGGCAGAGTGGAAACTGCTCACCTATGATGATATTTCCAGACGTGTGACTATCACACAGCCTCAAGTGATTTTCGGAACTGCGGTGTCTGCTCTCCTAGTCACCCTAAGAGCTGTTATTTTGTTTTGCTTTGGGTGGTTTGTTTTCCAGCTTCTGTCAGGGAAAATAGTTCCCGCTGCCCTGGGTGACTGGGCCTGTCTCCTGTCCCCCTGGCCACCTGATGCTGAGCTGTGATTTCTGCAGCCTTCAGGGTGACTGCTCTCCATAGGTGATGCCAGCTCCAATCAGACCTCTTGGATTCATAGATAATCAAGACACAGCAGGGATAAGAGGATATCTTGAGACACAAAGACATAGCAAGTAGCGATGGCCAGAAATGACCAAACAATGGGAAACTTTGCTCCTGGTTGTGTGACATTCAGCACTGGGCTGGGGCTTGGGAGCCCTGTTCTAATTGCATCATATGCCCGTCCTCATGAAGGGCAGAGGCTGCACATTCCTCCATCATGTGAAAGAAATCAGGAGACGACGTGAGCTCGTCTGGGCCTAGGAGAGCAGTTCTGAATATCAAACACCAGAAGCAGTTCTGAGAATTTTAAAAACCTGAAGCTGCCTCTCCAACCTCAGGTGCCACGTCTCACCCTGTGGCTAGTTTGTGTGGATCATGTAGGCTTGAAATGAAAACGAAGTCACCCAGAAGTCAGCGACCTTGAAAATAGAATCTCAAACAGTGAT
>NW_006489044.1:0-785 GCF_000325575.1 Pteropus alecto | reverse complement strand
GTGTGTGGGGTGTGTGTGCACGTGGGTATGTGCACGTGCATGTGTGTCCATATGCGCACACACCCATGTGGCACAGGAGGACTGTATTCCTGGGCTCAGCGCTGCCAGCAAAACAAAGAACCTCCTTGTTCATGTGTTAATAACTTTGACGGGAAATCAGAAGCAAGGTCACCAGGCGGGGAAGAGCTGAGGTGACAGGACTGAGATCTTTGGAGATGAGCAGATTCATCACGTTATTCAGATGGTCGCTACGCCCTTCCCTTCAGCGGTCAGTGTTCACGGTGGGAACGTGACAGATGCGGAGGCCTCCGGAGCGGAGGAACGAGCACCGAAGCCTCCGCTCCTGACACAGGAGCCACCACGGCCGCCGGAGCAGGGCCAGGGGCAGACGTCCTGGACGCAGGCTGTCCCCCTCCACCCAACACCGGGGAGGCCACGGCTGGTCCCCGGGGCTTCGGGGAAGCTGGGCCGGGGCGTGAGGGGGCGACGGGGAAGAGTGACCTCCGGAGGGAGGCCGCCCGGCCCCTCCTGCAGCCCCGCCGACCCCGCCCCGCACGCACACGCCTGCACCGCGTGTGCCGGTCGCGACCTCGCTGAGCTTTTCACGCTCAGTGGGGAGGCGGTCATGACCCGGCTCTTACTGCCTCCTCTTGAATGACCTCGGTGACATGCCAACACTTCGGGGGAGTCGGGGCTCAGCCCTCAGGGAAGGGACTTCCCAGCCCAGCCCTTGAGGGGACTTCTGCAGACCGAGGTGCCTGACCGCCAGCCCCGAGGCCATGCCC
>NW_006489043.1:0-784 GCF_000325575.1 Pteropus alecto | reverse complement strand
ATTTTGTTTAGGACTAGAACACTTAATATTATAAAGATGTCTATTTATTTATAAATGCAAAGCAATTGATTTTGGGGAAATGGACAAGCTGATTTTAAAATATATATAGAAAGTCAAAGAATTAAAAGTCAAGACAATTTTGAAGAAAAGAAAAAAAAACCCAGAAGACTTACATTATTGGAACGTAAGGCTTAAAATCTACAATAATTAAGATTTTCCTGGCATTTTTGCAAAGATAGACAATAGTGGAACGTAGTAGGGAGCTCTGAAACAGACTCACACGTAGAGACTTGATTTATGGTAAACGTGACTCTGCAGAGCAGTAAGACAGGGATGATGTTTGTAATAAATGGGGTTGGTTTAACTGGCTATCCACATAGAAAAATGTATCTTGACACCTATCTATATACAAAAAATCAATTCCAGGTGGATCATAGATGTAAATGTGAATGGTGAAATAATAAAATGTTTAGAGGATAAATACAGATTATTCTTATGACCTTGAATAAGCAAAGATTTTTTAATCTTTGTTTTAGGATACATAAAGCACTAATCATATAGGATAAAGCCGACAGGATAAATGGCATTAGAAGTAAGAATTTATTTTCATTAAAGGATATCATAAAGAAAGTATAAAGGCAAACCGCAGTGGCAGAACATATTTGCAATACATTTAAACAATAAAACACTGATGTTCAAAACCAAAAACTCCTACAAAACAATAAGAAAAACACAAAGAGCTCAGTAGGAAATCTTGAATTGACATTTTTGCAAAAGAACATAT
>NW_006489042.1:0-784 GCF_000325575.1 Pteropus alecto | reverse complement strand
TCACAGTGAGATCATTTTAAACCTAGCCCAAATCAACAGAGTATTAAGACAAATCTTTCAGGACATGAAGAATCAGGGTGAGTCTGCTCCCATTTTAATCATCACTCAAGGCAAGGCTAAACAGAATTCAGAAATCACCTATACTGTATTTAGCAGTACGCTGATGAAATTCCTATTTCTTCTTTCAAAGTTTTGAGCCATTCAGATTTCTTGAGGTTAGATAGAAGTGGGTTTGCTAGAAACTCCCAGTAAACTCTGTGTACATGACAAAGCAACTACTGAAAGAAAGGGGATTTTTTCTGACCCTTTCTATTACATCCCTGAGGTTTCACTATGGATCACAAGATGTGTTATCTCACTAAAGGCAAGTTCAATGGGGAAGGCTTCTCTTTGTCATTTATTAGGAATAGTAAACCACAATGCATCTATAATCTTCAGATGCACAAAGAGTTTTCTTACAAAATTTGGCACAAATTACATGTCTTCTCCTTTGTTTATATACCTGTCATTTGTTTTCTGATAAAGGCGTACCTTGACCTTATGATGTCTTACTTAAAAACAATAGTCTCAGTTTGTTAATCTCTGGTTCCTCGGAAAAAAGACGAAATTTTTTATTATACGGTGACTCTTGGGGGAGCACATAGGCCCATACAGCGAGTATTTGATGGAGTATCTTCTTTCCACATGAGGTGATTAAAAGGCACAGCACAGTGCCTGGTGTGTAAGATCGAATAAGAATTCAATCTCAATAAATATTAGCAAAGAAAGAAAGAAAGAAAGAAAG
>NW_006489041.1:0-784 GCF_000325575.1 Pteropus alecto | reverse complement strand
TTTTTTTTTATCTGTTCTCTTGCACCTCAATCCTTTCTAGAACCCTGATGGGCTAACTTGCTCTCTGAGCAACTAACACTAGACGACGTTCGTAGTAAAGGACTAGTCGCTATTCTCTCTGCTGCCCCCATTTCAGACCCCGCCAAGGTTGGTAGTCCTGCCTTTCAATATCACACTTAGGTCCATATCACTCTTAGATTGTGACATGAAGATATGGCCCAGAAGAGACCGCTTGGACCTTGTTTCTGATGTGACGCCTGCCTTCAAGGACAGACTGCTCCAAGGTACGAGAAGGAAAATGCTGGACTGAACTCAGGGAATTGAAGCCCTGATCCAAGTTCATACCAACAGATATATCTGGGCCACTTATCATAGGTGCCGTTGGAACTGAGCTGAGTGGAAACTCTGGTTCTGCTAATTGGGGGGAGGGGCTGGCGAGCAGACAGTGCAGGACAGTCTTGTAATCGCTACAGGAGGAGAGGGGCAGAGCGGGAGGCATGCTGCTGGCCTGAGGAAACCAGACAGTGCTTTCTGGGGCTTCCCTCAGGCATCTGAACTTGACTGTAAGAGACAGAATGTTGAAAACGAATGTCCACATATGAACCTGCCTGCAAATGTTTATAGTAACTTTATTGATAGTTGCTAAAAGTTAGAAGCAACCAGGATGTCCTTCAATAGGTAAATTGATAAGGAAACCTGTGGTCCAGGCATGTAATGAGATAGTATTTGGCAACAAAAATAAATGAACTGTCAAGCTATGAAAAGACACGGAGGGACCTTAAAT
>NW_006489040.1:0-784 GCF_000325575.1 Pteropus alecto | reverse complement strand
TCCTTTTGGTAATAAATGAAGCCATAAATTAGTTTTCCTTAAAAAAAAAAAATGTAATCCATAAGGAGGAGAAAACATAAACATTAAATACAAAAAAAAAGTATTAATCCTGTTTGATATGCAGCAAAATTGTTTTGGTACTATTTGAAATAGGGTGAAAAAGGTGCTCAGAAATATTTTAATGTTTACCAGACCTACATCTCCTTAAATCTTTTAGAGAAAAGCTGTTTTTGTAAACATTTAACAGAGAACAGATGGCCCACCTTAATCATGTGGGGGAAAACCTGGAGCTCACAGTAAAACCCTGACAAAGTCCCCGGGGCCCAGCCGCGTCCCGCCTGCCTCCCCCGGCCGCCCCCACCGCGTGGCACCATCCTCTCTAACGCTGTTTCACTACAGCGGACATTTCCCCATCAATTCCCACGGCCTGACAGGTAATCAATGCCATTAACATCCGATATTACCACACAGCGCATTCCTAAAACTTCTCATTTATTAGAGCGAATGTGGAGAATGTTAGGTACCAAAGGTATTTTCAAATACACCCCACAGGACTGTCCGCGCGACACACTTTGTACTCTAATTCCATATGCCTGTGAAATATTATGGAGCATGTAAGAACCGTGCCACGGACCTCTGCGACATTTAACCGAGTGAACTGCCGTAAACTAAAGATAACGGTGCCATCCTTAACTCCATGGTTTACAGCATGTAAATGAGAGAAACACCCAAACAAGTTATCTTAAATAAAACAGCAGAATTAACAGAATGCAAATGTATCCAC
>NW_006489039.1:0-784 GCF_000325575.1 Pteropus alecto | reverse complement strand
AAGAAGAAATCATGGAGATCTTTAAATGTGCTCTTATTTTCAAGATAACCCAATTTTTTCCACTCTGAAAGAAAAAGGATGGATGATGTTGTGTGGGCAGGGGAGGGGGGACTAAAATGGGTGCATTTTCAGAATCTAGTCATCAGGAGAAACTTACCCTTCCAGGTAGGCGGCCTCAGGAGAGACATCCATTATCAAAATAATAAACATTGAATAGTCTCAGTAAGATGTAAAGAAATACATGCCTAAATACAACCCTTAATTGGCATCAATTACTGCTACCTAATGTTGGCTCTGCCCTATCTGGGGTTCAGTAGGCATGTTTAACGCACTGAACGATTTCTAAGAATCTGGGAGTTCCAGAGTTTCAGTAATTCTACCAGGTTTTAAGAAACATCTTTCTACTACAGGTTTTGATTTGAGAGCGAGAATATGAGAATCAATTGCCTCGGACTTTGTCTCCCAGGCAGCAGTCATCACCTTTCTTCCCACCAACTATACACAACCTTTGTTGTCTTCCAGCTCGAGACAAAATATGCCAGAGGCAAAGATCGTGGTCATACAACTTGTTTCTTTTCCAGCAGCACAATCCCACATGTTCCTTCCATGGGGGAAATAAATGAAAGAACTTTTATACAGACTACGCAGCAAGATTTTAAAATAGAGATTTAAAGTGGTTTTTATCACCGAGGGTATCTAGAACACGGTCTCATCCAGATTTCATGGATCATCAATTTTCTTTTTGCCTCTAATCAGATAGAACTATGTGGTTAGGAGAAGGGGG
>NW_006489038.1:0-784 GCF_000325575.1 Pteropus alecto | reverse complement strand
ACCCACAAAGAAACAAAACTGGCCTCTGAGCCGGGAGCTGTCCGCTATTCCCGTCCCTTGCAGTTTCTGCCCAGAAACATGACAAGGTTTCAGCCCGGCCGGCTGCTGCTTCCCTCGATTCATCTTTGTAAGAACCAGGAATACAAACCGTGACCGTGACAGGAGCCCATCAGCGCCGCCGGCCCCGGCTCAAACACCGCTTTGATGCTCAAGCACCGGACCCGGTCGGTCGATAAAATTACTGAGATCAGTCGGCTTCTAAACGACCGTGAGCGTTTTTCTCACCAGTGCCCGCTGGGGAAACGGCTGGACTCTTCTTGGAAACGTTGGTGTGAGGCGCCTGTGCAGGATAAGAGATTCGTGGATCCGGGCCATCCGGGGTTGGGGGAGTCACAGGTGTGTCCTCGGGGAAGGACTCAGAGAAGCAGGGACCCAGCAGCGCAGAGTCCGGGTGACGTCCAGGCTTGGTGGCTCTGAGGAGCTAAATCACACACATGCGACGCCACTGGCATACTCGATGACACGTCACATCGTAACGGCCCAGAAACAGGACAACATATGGTACGGTTCCACGTACATGAAACGTCCAGAAAAGGCAAATCTAAAGACGGAAAGCGAGTGCGTGGTTGTCCGGGGTTGCAGGTGGGGATGAGATGGACGGCAAAGGCTCGGGGGGCATTTTGGGGGTGACAGAGTGTTTTAAAATTGGACTGTGGTGATGCGCACACGACTTTGTCAACCTACTGAGTCACCGAATAATACACTCAAAACAGGTGAGCTCTGT
>NW_006489037.1:0-784 GCF_000325575.1 Pteropus alecto | reverse complement strand
CAGGGGCCAAAATGGCTCACTTTTTTCACTTGTTTTCTTTATAATCTTGTTTGGAGGTTAAAATTGATGTGTGTCATGATATAAATTAATGGTGGATCTTTTGTCATTGTTGAAAAACGTCTCATTTGAAACTAAAAGTGGACAAAGTTTTAGCTAGTAACTCTAGTTAAATTTCTTTCAATTAAATTTGCTAGCACTTGCATACATTTGACTGAATAGCTAATGTATGAATAGTGGAAAATTGTGAACATTTATGTCTCCTAAGGAAATTAAGACAATGCTCCTTCCTTGCTCGGATAGAAATGATCTTTTCTTAATACAGAGTCCTTAGCATTCAGAACAAATCTAGAAACTGTGGAATGCCCCAGATGCTTATGGTTTAAACTGTATCCCGAAAGAATTTTTCTTGTTTGACAGATTGTTATTCTTTTGTAAGATTAATCTAAAGTTTAAGAAGAATTTAACATATGACAAGTTAAGATCACATTCATCACCATGCTTAGGGGTAAAGAAACATTGAGAAAAAGGCAGATTTAAAAGTGTCAAACAAACGCTCACAAAAAAGGATACTTGAAATTATATTTCATCCTTCCTTTATCTCTCCATTTGCATAGTCACCTTACAACGCTTTAGATTTCTGGGTCTTTCGTGAATGTTATATACAATTGAATGTAATCAAAGTATGTTGGTTTTAACTTTTTAGTCAGACCCGTCTTTACATTCAGGCTAGGTAAAGAAGCAATATCATTAATGGTGGCACAGTAATGTAAGCCCCAGATTTTTT
>NW_006489036.1:0-783 GCF_000325575.1 Pteropus alecto | reverse complement strand
TATTTATTTCACTGTAACTTATTTATCAATAAAGAATATTTCAGTTGAAAAATAAAGTCACTAATGATAAGAAGTACATTTAATTTGGCTGATGGGTTTGACAATTAGTTTATATGGTAAAATATTTTTCATCAGTTGAATGAACCATGTGATGTGTTTAAAATAGTGATTCAACTGTTTTCTTTTCCAAAGTCAATTTTTATAATGTATAGGAAATCTTTTGCAATCATTTAATCTTAAATTGAAACAGTAAATTAAAGTTTAGGTAAATTAAGAATGTGGGCAGAGGTATAGTTTTCAAAATTCATTTTTAGTGAGTAAAAATGAGAGTGAAAAAATTTGAAGTCTTCTGACTTAGTTTCTGAGTGGGTATTAGCAGGCCTGTGAAAGTAAATGGCCTGGACTGGTATATCTCACTGCCCTGCTTCTCGGTTTGTTTTTGAAAGGCTGCTCAGTCCTGACCTCAGTGTCTCCCACTCAGGCTCACTCCACAGGAAACAGAACATTAGATCCACAGGGCACAGTCATCAGTCAACGTCACCTTTGGATTACTTGATTTGATTGAACATGACAATTTTTTCAAAGTATATTTATTAAACACGCATACAGCACTCATTGTTTACCAGGCACTGTTCTAATTGCTTTACAAATACTAACTCATTTAAGCCTCATAAAAACCCTGTGATGTAGGTACTGTTATAGATGAGGAACTCAAGGCACAGAGAGATTAAGTAACTTGCTAAAGGCCACACAGCAAATAAATGGTGGAACCAGGACTTCTTA
>NW_006489035.1:0-783 GCF_000325575.1 Pteropus alecto | reverse complement strand
GGGAAATCAGTTTGGCATGATGGATTGAACCATACTGTTGAGGGCAAAGAATACTGCAAAATAAGGCGCACGGATCAGCAGGTAAAAGTGAAACATTAGGATTTATCAGGAAGGAAATCGTCCAGAGCAAAGCTGCGCTAGAAGAGTGTCACTCTGCCAGCCGAGTGTAGCGAAACAAGGCTGTCAAGAGCTTATATCAATAGTCAGGGTGGTGGGTAGGGAGGTGAGATGTGGATGAGAGAGACATCGCTAAGAGATCTCCAGAACTTGGGACCTGAGGGCTCGTGGAGGGACCCAGAGTCAACCAAGAGTCCAAGACTTTCAGCCTATAGCAGTTGTAAAGATGGAGAAAGTGGCAGAAATGGAGTCGAAAGCAGCCGTTGGGTGAGGTGTAGGAATGAAGTGGAAGATGTCTAGTTGGGTTTGCGGTATACTGGCTTTGGATTGCCAGTGGTGCGGCAGGCGGAATTATCTAGCCAGGAAGTTGGAAATCTGACATAGTACCTGAGAAGAGGACATGGACCAAAATAAGACAGGGGGGTCATCGGAATGGGACCATGAAGAGGGGAGAGTTATCTGGAAGGAGGCAGGAACTTGAGTATAAGCTGGTACAGAAGCAGGGAAGAAAAGGTGTCACAATTAAGAGGCTGTCATCTGCCTCATCTCAAATATTGAGCGGGCTGAGCAAAAGTTGGGACTAAACAGAGGACGGGAAAAGGTAATTAGGAAGTAACCGGTGACAGTCTAGCAACTTTTCGGTAGAAAGTCAGGGCCTCCCTCAGA
>NW_006489034.1:0-783 GCF_000325575.1 Pteropus alecto | reverse complement strand
CATCCAAGTACTAACTAGGCCCAACCCTGCTTAGTGGAAATAAACTTTTAATAGAAATTTGCATGTCTTCTAAATTTCAGTAAAAATTTGGTATGTAGAAGTCCTGATTAAGACCAGCTAGACCGAGAACTTGTCTCCTCTGCTCTTTTGTGAGCTAAATGACGTGCCGAAGTAAGTATGGCATCACATGTATTTCATGTCTCATGTCTGGATTTCTGGAATTGTGTTTTGTGCCTTTGCCTTTGGTTTGGTAACTTTTGAGGACTGAATACGAAAAATGTGTAAACAGTTTTTAAATAGATTCATTTTAAATCTTTTTGTTTGTTTTCTGGATCACTTGAAGTTTATAAAGTATATCCCTGTAGAAATGGTGTAGTTATGGTCTGGTTTCCAAGGTAGCTCTGTAGCCCACCAACGTGCCTGAATTTTTCTCGTACGGGCACGTCCTAAGACCTGGGTCCAAAGATTAGAGACATGTTGTAAAGGCTTACAGGTCAGGGGCAGGTACAAGTGTGGAAGAAGAAGGAAAGAAGAGTCATCCTTTACTATGGCCTACTTTTCTATAGGAATTGTTTGTTTTTCACCTTCTTCTCACTATTAAAATTCACATCCATCTCTTGCTGCCCGCAGAATGCTTGTGCCCTGTGCTATGCAATACAACCCCGGGTCCCAGCTTCAGTCTTTACCTTCAATCCCTTTATGCTTCCAAACCGCTCACTTCCTGTATTCCTAAACTGACATGCTCATCTCTTCAGTGTGGTTGACTCTTGTTGGGATAGTAAT
>NW_006489033.1:0-783 GCF_000325575.1 Pteropus alecto | reverse complement strand
TTTTTTCCTTTTTCTTGTTTTCATTCTGACAGAAAGACAGAATCCACTCTAGTTCCTTGCTGATTTATGTGCAGACTTGATTTCTAGAGGCAGAGCTCCCATCTCAGGCCTTTTCAATTGCTTTCTTTGGGTTTGTAATAATTTCATGAGTAATTTAAGTAACTTGACTTAAGATACAGGCATATTTTCACAGTAAGAGCCACCATTTCTTTTATTTGTATTTTAATAAAATCTAACACCTTTTCATGGGAAATTTCATGTTTGGGTCTCAGATATAATTTATAAATCTAGAATTAACTTGAGACCACATGTGATCCTGATTCTTGTGTCTGATGACAGTCACATGCATCTAAGTTGAACGTTTCCTGTCCCCTTCCTGACTTTTAGCCCATATAATGCTACCTACGTAGGAACACTAACAAGTTAAAGATAGAAGCTCACACATAGTTGCTCTGTGGCACTCTTTAAATCAGCAGCTTTCAAAAACAGTAGGACATGTTATTTTGTCCAACAGTGCATGAGGAAGATTGCATTCAATTTCAGCATCTCCTGCAATATAAGGTAAAGCTACATATATACAATGAAATGTCACGATCTGGTACTGCAAAGACCACTACTGTTTATCTAAATTCCCAAGCCATTTGAATAAGGTCCAGCAGTACACACCTCAGTTGACTGAGAAAAAGATCTAAGTTAGCATAAGTCACATGTTATCTGAGGAAAAATTGCTTTCATATTCACCTATAGTAGGAAGCTAAGGATCAGTACACAGAGATCTTGTGA
>NW_006489032.1:0-784 GCF_000325575.1 Pteropus alecto | reverse complement strand
CCCTCCCTGTGCTGGCCCCACCGGGCAGCCCTGGACAGGCTCCTGTGAGGGGCGTCTCCCACATGCTAACCCATCAAGGATCGCCCACACACAGCTTCGTAAGTGGGTAAAAGCTCTGCAGCTGGCGGGGAGCCAGGGACAGCATCTAGGTGACACCACACTTAACGCTGTCTTCTGAGAGTGCCAAGGACTTATGCCCGCCGGGCCACAGGGTGGGGAGACTTGGAGGGGGGCAGTGACGGGGAGGGAGCAGCTCGTGCAGGGCCCCGTGCGCCGTCAGCGCTCAGGGGCACTGTGCCCAGTTGGACATGGAGCACGGTCTCCAACCCTGAATCTTCAACAGGAACACCTGGAGGGGTTCCTGAAAATTGGGCTGCTGGGCCCCATCCCCGAGAAAGGGTGCAGTAAACCTGGGTGGGACCTGGGGAGGAGCTGGCTGAGAGCCTGCAGACCAGGGTGGCAGAGCAGGGGACAGCTGAGGCGGGGCAGGTGGCCGGATAAAATATAGGATGCTCTCATATTTTAATTTCAGGTAAACAACAGAAAATGGTTAAGTACAGGTACTTAAACAGCGATATACTAACTCCAAGGGATTATTCATCATCTGCTGAAATTTGACTATTAACCGGATATCTGTAATTTATTTGTGAATCTGTCACACTAAGTGCGGGCGGTGGGGGAAGGTCGGGGAATCCTCTTCCTCCACTGAAGGAGTTTAAGCCAGTGGCTATGTGCGTGTGTGCACCTGTGCGTGTGTGTGCAGTGTGCACGTGCATATGTGCAG
>NW_006489031.1:0-783 GCF_000325575.1 Pteropus alecto | reverse complement strand
GAATGAATGAATGAATGAATGAATGAAGAAATAAAAGGGAGTAGGGGCAGTAACGGATACAAAGGACCTGGCCCATAGTAAGCCTTCTGGATTAGTCCCGCTTCTGCCTCTGGGCCTCGGGGTGGAGGGCCGTCAGCACCGTCCCTCGTGGCTATGCTCCAAGGTGCCCTGCGCCCTCTTGTTGAGGGAAGGGGCTCGGCGTGTGTAGACCTGATGTGCAGCAGTGTAGACGCTCTTGGGTTCAGACCCCGGCGCGGGTACTTCTTTGTTCTATGACCTTGAGCAGGTCATCTCCCCTCCCTGAGCCTCAGTTTCCCCATCTGTGAAGGCATTAATGATACAACTTACGTCGTGGGGTTTGTGAGGGGTTGACATGTGTTCGTCTCAGTGTGGTACAGAGTTAGCGCTCTATAAACGGGAGAAACGTCGAGCTGTTGATAGACGTTGGGAATATCGGACTGGCTCTCGCTTCTTGCAAAAGAGGGTGACGGCTTACAAAGCAGCAGTAGCTAACACCGCCGGGGCTTCGTGCCAAGCGCTTTACCTACACGTGTAGAGTCTCTGCCACCCCTCGCATTCGTAACTGTGGTCCGTTTTCCGTTCCTTTCACGGGGCTGGTCCAGTGACTTGGTGACCAACAGAATGGAGCAGGGTGACACTGTAACGTCTGACGCTGAGCCTTCAAAGATGGCAGCTTCTGCCTTTGGGTCAGGGAACGTTTGCTCTGGAGGAGCTGTCGCCACGTTAAGAAGTTTAACAACCGTGAGCCCCCGTGCTGCGAGG
>NW_006489030.1:0-783 GCF_000325575.1 Pteropus alecto | reverse complement strand
AATTCTTATCCTCAGTGACCCACCTGACCCCTGGTCCAATTCTGACCTGCCATATGCAATGACCAAATGACATCATAAATGGTGTCATTAAGATCAGAAAGGAAAGTCCATTTAGGAACAAAGTCTCTTTCATGTGCCACAAATTCTCAAAGCACATTCTCCAGCAAATTCACATATAGCATTTTACTGATATGAACCTCGAAAATAAATCTGAGTGCTGAAAATAAACCACCCCTCTGCTGTTTATAGCCAAGCTGCTCACCGCTCACAAGTCAAGGACACAGACCACTCTATAGTTTTTAGAAGTGTGCAACAAAATGTGACAGGGCTGTGATTACATATTTAAATGTGACAAGACGAATCTCAAGGTTCCCTAGAGAGAAATGGCCTCCTCATCAGAGACTACATATTGGGGCTGTTTCCACACTAGAGCCGAAACTGCTACACTCGTGCGCTCCAGGTGTTCCAGGGTGTCACAAATGAGTCAAGAATTTTAAAAGGGCACATAAAACACTTTAAAGCTTCAATCCGCTTTGTTTTTTAGAAGATGATACAGTTCTCTCTGGAACTAGAAACACGGGACCTGGCAGGAAAGGTTTCCTGGTTGCGTCTTTTTAGATGATGAAATACAGAGGGAAATTCACAATGAGCGTGGTGATGTAAATTTGTCAGGGGGAGATTCCATGGGGGCCTTGGAGGAGCAGATCACCGGACAGTCGGTGGTGGGTGGGGTTCACTGGACAGTCGATGGTGGGTGGGGTTCGCTGGACAGACCGTGGTGGG
>NW_006489029.1:0-783 GCF_000325575.1 Pteropus alecto | reverse complement strand
GTATTAGGTAGATCTGCTACATCTCCCTGTCTTGGCAGAATGGCCTTATGTAGTAAGTGTCTTATGGGGACCAATGGCAGCAGTCTCCTTGATCACCTGAGCTGGGTGCTCCAAGGGTGTCCCTTGTATTGGTTGTGTGCTCTCCTGTTGTAGATGAGCCTTGATTACCACTGGCAGTGGGTGGGATGGACCCCCAGGCTGACTAGTTGTGAGGGTTGCCCACAACCACAGCAAATGCATAGCTGTGTCAGGGCTGACCCTACAGAGTGAGCATTGCTCCAGAAAGACTCTGGTGCCTACTGGGACCACTCTTTTGATGCAAAATTTCTAGAGATCATTGGGTTGTGTTCTTTTGTGGTCTGAAGCCAGCTACAGGGTGTGTTAGTAGTGGGGCCTCTTAGGAGGGTTCTGGTCACCACTGCCTGTGCCCAGCCTTGGGCCACCTAGTAAGAGCTAAAGTTTGAGCTGTGGTTGGTAGCTGCTTGTGCTGGGTCTGGACATACATGGGAGAGGCCCCACTGGGTCCTGAGGCCAGCTGCCACAGTGCTAGGCCTAGGGCTGCTCAGCAAGAGACATGGGACATGTTGAAGTGAGCCACCCCCTCTGAGAGGTTTTAGGAAAGTCTACAGCATGGGCTGAGGGTGACTGTTAATGAGTCAGAGCCACTGAAAGAGCCTCTGGTGGTGTAAAAGTTGAGTGGGGCTGGGTTTCAGGGATTCACCAAGGTGGGGCAACTAGGTAGTGCAGATTCAGAGTTGGTGCCTCACTGTGCCTGCAGTCTGT
>NW_006489028.1:0-783 GCF_000325575.1 Pteropus alecto | reverse complement strand
CCTCGAAGAAAAAAAAGTTCTCATTCTTATTCACTTCCTCCTGCCTCTGCCTCTCACACACTCCTGTAGAAACACACACACGCATGCGCGCACACTGAGACACACACAAACACGCACACGCACACACAGGAAGGCAGACCCTTGGTTCAACAACCGAGACCATCTGGGGTTGGCTCAGGCCTCTCTAGGATGAGGGACAGATAGAAAGGCAGATAGAGGACTCAGGAAGTAAAGCACTGATGAAACTGAGGGTTTGGTCATTTATTGATTTTTAACTTCCAATGTCACCGAACACTTGCTTAGTGTGAGGAAAATTGGGCAAGGGCAGGAGGGCAGTTTCTGAGGGGCACCTGCCCGGGCTGGGGCTTCCAGTCAGAAGGAGCAGTTTGCTCTCTGGCTTCCACGAAGGTGTCCAGCAGACGTGCCATCTTGCAGCTGACACTGAGCTGAAGCAAGATACAGGGTGGCAGGGCGAGCTGAGAAATACAATGGGAGGAACTGTTACAGGATGGTCGCCTTCAGCTCTGCACTTAAATTAGAATAAGCTACTATCTTCAAATGTCTGCAGGAAGTAAATCAGGGAGGAAGGAGACCGGAAATACAACTCCTGGCCTCAGCTAGATCGTGGACAGATTCAGGTGTCGTCTCCAGACAGCGAAGTCATGGATTTTCTATGTTCTTTCTAGAAGTTTTATAATTTTAGGGGTTACTTTTAGATCTCTGATCCATTTCAACATAATTTTTGTATAAGGTGGGAGGTATGGTTTGCTCTTTTCTTTTTGC
>NW_006489027.1:0-783 GCF_000325575.1 Pteropus alecto | reverse complement strand
AACCACCACCATCACTATTACAGAAATAAGAGCAACAACTAATATTTACTGAGCTCTTCCTAGGTGTCAGCATTATTATTCTAAAGAGCTTTCCATGCATTATTTTCTTCATGGTTTAGGTGAGAAAATCAACACACAGAAAGATGATGTAAGTTGCCTCGGGCTCCTCAGTAGGTAAGGGTTTTGAATGGGTTTTAAATTAAGATAATTCTGACTCCAGAGACTGTGATCTTCAATAAGAAACCATACAGTACACATTGAAGGTACCAATGCTTATCAGCGGCTCTGCACTCCCTACTTCTTCATGTGTGTTTATCTAAGGGTACTTCTCTGCCCATAGTTGGATTAGAAGTGTTCCAACTCACCCGTGGCTGAATGATGGGAGGGAAGCCTAAAAGGAGGAGGCAAAAAGCTCTTTTTATAAGCTCTGATTCATGATACTCACATTTCCATTGCCCTTAATGTTCTCATTATCTATAACTGTGTTAAAAATTACTCTGAAATTTAATGGTGGAAACAACTGTTATTCTCTTATTATTCTGTGCAAAGGTGAGTATCAGCTGGGCAGTTTTTGCTTGGTGGCCTTAATGTCCTTCCCATCAGATGGTGGTTTGGGCTGAATCATCTGAAGGCTTGACTGGGCTGGATGGCCAAGAAGGTGCATTCACATGTCTGGCAGTTGATTCTGGCTATTAGCGCAAGGTCACCTGTCCACAGGAGCACCTACCTGTGTCCTCTCCATGTGGCTTGCACTTCCTCACAGAAAGATGGTGTCAGCATAAT
>NW_006489026.1:0-783 GCF_000325575.1 Pteropus alecto | reverse complement strand
ACTAAAGTATGTCAATGAAGATTTGTTGATATCTGCTGAGAGGTATCTAAATTCAGAGTTGGAAAGTGTGTTGACATCCCCATCATTGTAACATTAATCAAAACTATATCAAACCACAAAGGAATGATATAACTAAAAGCAAAACAACTAAAGCCTGTCTAGTAAAATAATTGGGATAAGGTAATATTTATAACCAGCCTCTAATTAAAAATAATGAATATAGAATAAAAATGATATAGCAAGAGAAAAAGCTGGCCATATAAATATTGACTAAAAGTAGGATTTAGTTTATTGTACCAGAAGATGTCTAGAAAAAATAAAATTAAGAAATATTTTTATTCATTTATTCATATAATTGATATCCTATATATACCCTAATGGTCAACAAATAATATTTTAAATAAAATTTATAACATAAACAAATAAGAAAAATAAATGCTTAAAATTAAGATTTTATATGAAAAGAATGTAAAATACCCAACAAAAACTATTAGACAAGATATAATAGATGAGAAGAGGATTTTCGTGTATGAATGGTACAGTTTGTTACTATGAGGCACATCATAAGCTCCAAGAGAAGGAAATATATTGCTAGTGCCTACTGGAGAGGACACTGGATGGAACTGATTAGTGCCTGGAGGTTTGCCACATCCTAGAATACGGCAATCAAGAAAACTAAGTAAAATTAAGTTTGAGCTAGGCTAGCATCTATATTCCAGAGTGTTAAAGCCAAATAGCAAAAATAGGCCAAAGATTCTCAATTCTGTCTGCACATGAAAATTT
>NW_006489025.1:0-783 GCF_000325575.1 Pteropus alecto | reverse complement strand
GGACAGTATTACAATGTCTTAGGTAAAAGAGATAAAAATTATACTTGTTGTGGAGGAGAGGACCCCATCTTGTATTTCTTCTTAAAAATTGTCTTGACATTTTGCTCTTTCATATGCGTTTAAAAATAAACTCTTAAGTTTCATGAAAAATCCTTGTAATTTAAATTGAAATTTTAGATCGATTTGGGGGAGAATTGAGATTTTTATAATGCTGAACTTGTAAACCTTCTGGGCCTAATAAAATCTTGGTATTGTCTGCATATGGGGAGAAAGAATGGAGATACTTAACTACTGAGTCATCTTAAAAATATTTATTGGTCTATTCATGTTTTCTGTTTTGTGTTGGATCAGTTTAGACACGTCTTTTATTTTCCAGGAAATTGTTCATTTCATTTAAGCTTTCAAATTGCCATAAAATTGCACCTACTAGATCCTTATTATTTTTAAATTTCTACTGTATTTGTGGTTACATATTTTCCTCTTCTCTTTCATGATATTGTTTATTTGTACCTTAACTTTATTTTCTTGATCAGTCTTGCCAGAGGATTGTCTATTTCAATAGCTTATTCAAAGAGCCACTTTGAACTTTATTAATCTTCTCTATTTTAGCTTTTATCTATTTTATTAATTCTTATTTTATCTTTGTCACTTCCTTGCCTTTTTAATGATATAAATCATATTCCATAATATTCACCATTCTAAAGTGTACAATTCAGTGGTTTTAGATATATTCACAAAGTTGTGAAACTGTCACCATTATCTATTCCAGAAGATTTTTATCAC
>NW_006489024.1:0-783 GCF_000325575.1 Pteropus alecto | reverse complement strand
TGAACATTCAGTTTGTTAACCAATGGGTGTTTGTTTTTCATTTGTCTTATCATTGGTCAAATTTTAAATTTTCTTTGGCTCAAAAGTGATTGAAGCAAAAGAGTAGAAATAAAAGAGTAAAATGAAATAAGCATAAAAGTAAAAGTGAAACAGCTACAACTTGGAAAACCATCATAAACATAGTGACTAGAGCTTTAATGTTCATAGGTCCATACAGTCCAAGTTTATAAGTTAGAAAATGATATGATTTCTACTAACAGACAAAGACAAAAGTGCAAATATGAAATACAATGATGACTGGAATTGTAGTTGATTGGACCTGCAGTACCTTCATACCTAGTGTCTAAAGGTTGTCCATTCTGAAATTTTGTCAAATACTTAGTTACATTAAGCATGAAACAAAGCACAGTGATGGTCTTGGCAAGCCAGAATTTTCCAGAATTGTAAAATAATGCTTTCTAGGATGAAAGTGATAAATTCTGTCACCAAAGGTGGGGAAAAAACTAGAACTACCAAGGTTCATAGTTGCGGAGCACAGTGGATATGTCACACCTTTGACAAGAAGTTTGTGAAAGCAGCCAAAAGTTAATGAGAAGTCCTACATTTAGGGGGCGAAAAACGGCAGAATAGGCTACTGGTAGAAATACTGTATCAGATGACACTGTTGAACATTTTCAGTAGTATATAAGGTAGACAATTAATGCTGCTTTTTTGTGAAATATGAAATAGCAGATGTTCCAGATGTGGTGATTCAGACTAAGTATGGTATGCTCTTAGTTGATA
>NW_006489023.1:0-783 GCF_000325575.1 Pteropus alecto | reverse complement strand
CTCTTGACTTTCTTTCCCACTTACATGCAGTGCACCAGGAAATCCTGTTGTTTCCTCTGTGTCGTCTACCCAGAAGGAGACCAGGTCCATGGCTTCCACCCAGTCCAAGCCACCACCACCTCTCCCCAAGGCAATGTCACAGCCATCTCCCAGTCTCCAGCTGCTGCCTTTGCCATCTTCAGTGTGTTCTCCCCACGTTAGCCTCTGAATGTGTAAGTCAGAACCCCTTATGCCCTGCTCAGAACCCTGCAGTAGCACCTCCTTGAAGGCAAACCAGACTTGGCAGGGGCCCCATGATTCCTCAGCATCTCTCTGACTGCATCTCCTCTGTTTGCCTCCCAAAGTTGCTCACATATCTCACCTCGTGCACTCTCCTGGCTCAGGGACTGAGCTCCGCTCATTCTCTGTGCCTGGAATGCACTTTCCACAGATTTCCACAGGACTGCACCCCAATGCCTTCAGAGCCCCTCATTTCAGACTGCAACCTTCACCTTTTGACTGCCAGCCCTCAGGATCACCTTAATTCCCTTATCCTTCTCTACTGTTTTCCAATACCACCTTCTCATACATTTATTTATGTAGATATTTATTATCCTTATATGGCATTGTCTGGCTTCCTCCACTAGAAAAGAGCCTTGTGAGATGGAAATCTCTTTGTATTGTCCATGGATGTATCCTGAACACCTAAAACACCAAGTAAGCTCCAGAAATACCTGTGGACTGACTGAATAGAAAGAATGCCACGTGGTGTTTGTTAAGTGATAAGTATGAAAAAAAAAAAAA
>NW_006489022.1:0-783 GCF_000325575.1 Pteropus alecto | reverse complement strand
TGTTGCTCCACATTTTCACCAGAGTTTAGTGTTGTCAGTGTTTTGTATTTTGACCATTCTAGTAGGAATGTATGCTATCTCATTGTTGTTTAATTTACAATTTCCCAGTGACATATGATATTGAACCAAAACACTTTCTATATACATTTATTAGTGAAGTGATGCCTTTGAATGAAAAAATTAACTCTGGAAATATTATGAGAGGAAAAACAAAATGGACACATTTCAAAATAAGCCATCTTCCCACGAGAAATAAAAACACTGTTAAAAATCCCAAAGAACATGATACGTACATACCATGGTGAGTTTTTGTTGAATACCATCCAGATCAGTGTTTTTCAAAGATTTTTTTGACAACCACCTGCAATTTAAAAAGCATTTTACTTTCAGGATGAATACACGCACACTTGAAACAGAAGCTTCAGAAATGAATATTTACTGTTTCTACATGTGTTGCACTTGTTTCAATTCTAAGCCAACTTAATATGCTCTTATTTATTCCATTTTTATTCTTAAAAAAGTGGTTTCTACCATCTAAATCAATTTCTTGACTCATTAATCAAATGTCACCCAAATAATGAAATCAAAGGAATCCTATTTTAAAAACTCTCTCAATTTGTGTGTGTGTGTTTGTATGAAACACAACCTGAATTCTCATAATGTCAGAAGATGATATCAGTTTATTTCCTGAAAGTCAGTTTTGATAGGAAGAAATGGGAACAAGCGCAGAGCAATAGAAGGAGAGAGAAACACTCCAAAGGCCTCTGACTGCAAAAAAAAAAA
>NW_006489021.1:0-783 GCF_000325575.1 Pteropus alecto | reverse complement strand
TATTTGGGATATAATAATTCCAAGATGGGAGTGCATGGTGAAGGAGTGGAAAACTGAGACAGGAGAGGCTTAAAAGCAAATCAAGCTTACATTCATGGGTAAGTGACCTCGTGAGCAACCAGGATACAGTTCTACGGTGGCCTCTCTGAGAGACACCGTCAGGTACCTCAGAATTCTCCCATGAGGACAGGGAAAGCTGGGAGGTGTATTCACAAAACAGCTCTCATTGGTTAAGAGTGGCTTCCAGTGATATTAACTCCCTCTGGCTCCTAGCTTGCTCTATGAATGGGCCAAGCACCCTCCTATAAAGGAGAAAGCCATTACGTATATAGGAATCGTCACCAGTACAACAGAGACACATTTGCATGTAATCCCTGCCTCAGCATCTGTTTTCTAGGGAACCTGGGTACAGTAGATGTTTATGACCCACCCTACATACCCTAGTCCCACCTGAGGTCACTGGCAGCTGCAGTAGACACTGCCCATTCACTGACGATTTCCTACTTCAAGTGCTGTATCTCATTTTTTTCCCGACAGCTTTCTCCTGTACCAAGGAGAAATATTCCGAGCTGTGTTTCACACGACTTCTTAGAGAGTCCACAGGGGATGACCGCAGCAGCCCACAGTGGAAGCTTGCTCATTAACATACTCCTTTTTGTGCTTCCAAAATAAACTAACCTCACCTAAAGCCTGGTCTCAGCATCTGCTTTCTGGGGAATCCAAATTAAGATAGTACCTAAGACTCTATGTTTGTAATAAGGAGGCTAATTCTACAACGTTAAA
>NW_006489020.1:0-783 GCF_000325575.1 Pteropus alecto | reverse complement strand
TGCTGCTACACCTTTGGTTTTTCAGAGAAAACATGTAAGTCGATTTTTATGTGAACGTTTCTAGTCTTTAAAAAATAAGTTTGAATTTTTAACGCACTCTATGTAGGCTAAAGCAACGTGTCTACAGATCTGTTGGCCTCATCTCACTTTACCATTGGGGACAGTGAGGCCCCCAGAGGGGAGGTAATGTGCCCCAGGTCACACAGCCAGAACGAGAACCAGCTCTTCCACCTTCCAGGCCTGTGGTCTGACCCTGGGCCACTGTGTTCCTTACAAGTACCTGTTCAGCACGCGGCAGTTTACACAGCACGTTTGCGTCCAGTATCTCAGTTGATCTTCACCTTGCCCCAGAAGAGGCTGAGTGGGGACAGTCACCTCCATTTTACTGATGAGGAAGCAGAAGCTCAGAGGAGCTAAGCATCATGAACAGATCCCACAGCCAGGGAAAGGAATGCATACATCGGGCTCCCAGTGCAGAGTCTGCTCTCTTAGTTGGTGCTAAATCTTGTGGTCTGGATTTCAGCCAGAGTCAGGCCTTCCTGAAGCCTGTTTGGGAGAGAGTTTACATGAGGAGACAAGACTCACATTAAATATGCTCAGTGGAGCACAGATGTATGAGACAGAAAGTGAGCAGCAGCTGACTGGGCCGGGCACAGGGCTCAATGTTTCACATAAATTATCTCATTAAGTCTGCACAGCTACTCCTGTGAGAGGTACTCTTATTTTACTGATGATGAGACTAAGGCATGGAGAGGTGAAGAGACTCAGCCAACATCACATCTA
>NW_006489019.1:0-782 GCF_000325575.1 Pteropus alecto | reverse complement strand
TTCCTTCCTTCCTTCCTTCCTTCCTTCCTTCCGTTGTCACAGGATGAGACCTGCAGGTAGCCGATCCAAAGACTTTTGGACAGTCCTGGCGCATGAGCAGTGCTAGCTGACCAGGGTTTGTGAAGGATCGCACGGATCTCTTAGGATACCTTCAGAAACTTCTAGTAAGCTGTGCCTACTGGTATGGAACTCAAGGACTCGGGGCAGAAGATGATGGTCTTTAAATCTCAGAAAAACGGATTCGTGGCAAGAAACTGTTCCACAGTGCTGCCATCTTAGAGCAGAAGGTGTGGCTACACGCTGAGTGGCCCCTGACATCAGAACTTCATCAGGCCCCCTCCAGCAGTGGGGACTGACACCTTCCATTAATCCAGACACCAGGTGTGGCCTAGTGACACGGTGTGTCTGGCTCAGCTGGTGGGATTTCTTGTGTCTGCAAATGAGTTGCTTTTACACACTTCGCTAATGCTTTGTAGTAGTTTAGGACAACACTGTTCAGTATGAACATCTGACAGTGGAAACTACTGGGCTTGGAACCAGAGGTCACAGAGGCCTGCCGCTGGTATGTGGCCAGGAGAGGGACGGTATTCTATGCGTCGTGTGTATGTATGTACGTTTTAAGTTATCTCATGTTTATAAGAGCATCGGGTCGAGTGTTTGGACGCCGTGGTCTTATTTCTGCACAGACTTTGGCCATTTTCTTTTTCAGAATTCCATCAGTAAAGGGTCCTGGCAGTAGTTAATTTTTCATAGTTGCTCAACAGTATTATCAGAGCTTCCCT
>NW_006489018.1:0-782 GCF_000325575.1 Pteropus alecto | reverse complement strand
GGACCTTTACACCCTCCAGCTGGAACAGGAAATTCAGCTATGGAACAACTAAATAACACATTCTTCACAAACAAACTTCAGCTCTGTGACTTGAAATAGGCCTCCGGTATCTGTGTGCAGCTACTTCTGAGCTCTGGAGGGAATCATAATCTCCTGAAGATCTCAGCAGTTCTGAGAAGGCCTAAAAAGTCGGCTTCTTAACCAGAAACCAGAGGATGATGATGTTTTTGGTCTCTGGACTACGCTTTGAGAAGCACAGTGAGAGCGAGTCCCTAGACTTGGAGGCAGCCAATCATATGGAGAAATCACTCAATTGTAAGGGCATGGGGGTGGGCACTTGGGAAGGGTTTCTGGGGCCACACTGGATCAGAGAAGGGGTCAGAACTCCATGCCCGGTGATAAAGGAAAAGGGTTTCTAGATCCTAGGCAACAGTAGCCAGATGGTGCTTATGGAATGAGAGAAAGCTGCCGCTTTGACTCTGACGGTCTGTCTTCACCGAGGTCTTCAGAGCTGGTGTTCTTCCTAGGAGCGGGAGCTCTCAAACCTGACCCAGGCCTCCCTCTCCTCAGGTTGCCCACATTCAGGAGAGTCTGCTGCAAGCTGTCAGATAATGCTCTTCCCTGAGCCCTGGTCTCCCTGTTCCTGGCCAGGCGAGCATTGCTGTCTACCCTCCATGTGTCTTTGTGATTTTCTTTTCAGACAAGGTTCTAGGTTCACAGTTGCATCATCTTCCATCAGACAACTCTATCCTGACAGGATGACGTCAGGTTGAAATGTGTTA
>NW_006489017.1:0-783 GCF_000325575.1 Pteropus alecto | reverse complement strand
TCATTTTCTCAGAATCTGAAGGCATTTTTGTTTTGGTCAGAAAGGAGATACTTTTGAGTGGGTTCCATGGTGGTTTTTAATGCAGAATTGTCAGATTTAGCAAATAAAAATATGGCTGATCGGTTCAATTTAAATTCAGATAAACATTGATTTTTTTTTTTTTTTAGTCTAAGTATGTCCCCAATATTGCACAAGACATACCTTATACTAAAAATTTGAAATTCAAGTTGAACTAGGCATTCTGTATTTTATCTGGAAATCTTATTTTAATGATCCTTAACCCATAAGGACATCATTTTCATTATTACTAAGATTGGCTCTGTATTAGAATATTATAATTTGCTAGCCAGGAGGACATCCTAGAAAAAGATTAACTGGCTTTTTGGGTGGATTTGAAGTTAATTCTGTGGAACTAACTAGAGGATAGGTGAGGATGGGTTGAACTGAAAATTCCAGGATGCATCCAATTTGTGTAACTACTGCATTTCTAGCCTTTGGTTTTTATTGTCTGATGGCTCTTGAAAGTTCTGTTCCGTTTTTGTTTCATTTGGTTGTGTTTTTGCTGTTTTCTGCCTTTGTGTTTCAGTTTGTTTAATTTCCATCGACCTATGTTTAAGTTCACTGATTCTTTCCTTGCCTGTGTCAGTTCCATGGATGAGTCAGCCACTGGCTTTCAGCAGCAAGAACCAACTCTTCAGAAATGGATGAGGTCGTAGCTGTGGGAGACTGGCTGTAAGTGAAAACTTTCTGTGGTGGAGGATGTGAAGACCTGGGAGAGAAGAT
>NW_006489016.1:0-782 GCF_000325575.1 Pteropus alecto | reverse complement strand
CCACCAAAGTTAGGCTCCTAATCTACCAGTGGCTAGAACATAGGAGTACTATTTTACTTGATTACATTTTAAATGGATGGCTCCCAGGACCTTGAGAAAGACAGTTAGGTTGTAAATCTTCCAAGAGGTTTGTACAAAGATTTACATCTCGAAGAGGCAAATAAAGGAATGACAATTACATTTTTTGTTTGTTTGGTTGATTTTTTTCTTTAAGGTTTTTTGTTTGTTTGTTTCATTTTGTTTTGTTTTCGACTAAATGCTCTAGGAAAAGGAAGGTCAGGGTCCTAGATTCAAGTACAGCCAGTACAAAGTTTTGTCAAATTGAAGGGAATATTAATGTCCTGTTGGTCAGTTGGTAATAAATGCTATCTCACAAGAAAAGAATTCAAATAGATCAGTTTCTTCAATTTTGTTATTATATAACATGCAACAGTTTTTCAAAATTTAAAAAAATATGTAATGACAGCTAAACACTTTCAATAAATTGAAAACTTATCTGGATTTAGTTTGGCTGTTTTTCTTTTTTCTTTTTTTTTTTCAGAAGAAGATAGAATCACGAAGTTTATACAGATATAAAAAGAAAATGTGTTAAAAATTTATTTATTATTATAATTTGAATCAACAGACAGATGTTACGCTCCATTCAAAATAAGAGTCAAAACAGCATAGTGTTACATGACATAAAGAGATGTTGAGGTGAACTGCAAATGGAGACAAAAGTGGTTTTTCCACAGGTGGGGATTGGGGAAATATCACTAACAGATTGGGCAGAATTTAGATAT
>NW_006489015.1:0-783 GCF_000325575.1 Pteropus alecto | reverse complement strand
ACATTTCAGCAAGGGAAAGTGGAGACAGTTCTTATCTTCACCCAGAAGGAGAAGTGGAGAGAGATGGGAAATCGATTCAGCTGGCGTGTTCCCAGAGCCACGTCGGGTATTTTTGAGCAAGTTATGTGTCCGTAATGTTGCTTTTTATTACTTTCCTATAAAAGCTTACAACAGCCTGTAGATCAGGGAGCATCTCTCATTTTTGTGGACAATACATGAAATTACAATTAAAATTCAAGACCGGGCTCCTACAGAGAAGGTTTAGATGTTATGTTCTACACTGTCTAGATGAGCTAGAGCATGAGCAGTATTGTCAGAGAGGACAAAATCCAGTGTCTTTTTAAAAATTCAAACTCTTAAGTTATAATGAGGGTAACAACAGCCATGACTAAAAGTTTTGAACCTGTCATATGTACATTAGTCTACATGCTTTACGTATTTTAATGTGTTATCAACATAGTAGTTCACTACAGACTAACCTGTTCTCATCTTACCAGGAGAAAACGTGTCACAGACACTCTAAGAAACCAGCCTCAGGTCATTATCTAGGATTTGACCCAGCAAACACCTGAAATCAGGTAGTGAACTCTAGGCTTGAACCCAAAGAATCAAACAGTTATGTAATATGCAGAACCTTAAAAGTACACTGACAAAGCGCTGTCTGAGAGCACCTGGAAACAAGTGCGAGATTAACGCTACTGAACTGCATAAAAGGTCATTACACTTCCATGCACACAAACACATATCTTACTATTTTTACTTCTGCTTAAGTCCTTAAATGCA
>NW_006489014.1:0-782 GCF_000325575.1 Pteropus alecto | reverse complement strand
ATTCCCATGCCCTTGATCTTGCTGCCCAGCTCTCCTTCCTTTACAGTGTAATATTGCTGGGAGATTAGAGTTATGCTAGAACTCAAGTAAACGGAGACAGGCTTTTCACGTTGTTGTGATTTTCAGTTTGTCTGGGGGATAGTTTCTCAAATCAAAATGATCTCTGCACTCTACTGGAAATTCTTCCATTTCACTTTATCACCCATCTGGAAATTCTAGCCATTAGAGATTCTTTTGTGTTAACAAGCATACTCTTGGGGCAGTCCCTGCTTAAGCAACCTTTCCTTCTTTCACATGTTAACATGAAGTTAATCAGATTACATCCTGGGACAGTAGGGAAGGGGAAGGGGCCATTGTGAAGCATGAGTCATCCTTCAGGTGGAATGACAGGATTGTGGAACTTGGAAGGGGTCCCTGTGTCAACTGCAGGCTTCCTGTTGCCTCAGAAGCAAGAAAACAGACAAAAGTTTGTTAGTTACTCTACTTTTTTCCTAGAGCTGTCCCCTCATATAGGTGAGGCCATATTATTGCTTGGTACTATTTATCCTGTTATATTTATATTACAAGAATGTAGCATTTTTGCTTTGAATAGATTTTGAACCTATTTTATACTTCTAAAATAAAAATATAGTCTTTTAAAAATTAATATTTTTTGATCAGATTAAGGAACAGACCCCAATGAATAATGAAAAAGAAAACAAAGCCAAAGGAATAATTATACAATTGCTGTCTCTAAGGGATAAGATTATAATGGACTTTTTAAGTATTTTTTGAATTTTTTT
>NW_006489013.1:0-782 GCF_000325575.1 Pteropus alecto | reverse complement strand
CCGAGCCCCCGGGTGGAAGACAATGACCCAGGTGACATGCACACAAAGCCCTAAAGGGCTTGACACTGGTTCCCTAGACAGCAAGTATCTGGCCTCCAGAGCCACCAATGATAGTAAGCTTCAGGGGTGGTGTTGGGGGAGGGAGGTGGAGATAATTATGGAAATGAGTCTCATGACACTTAGGTCGTTTTGTGCCAGGAGGTGAAAGGGCAGTATTCTGAGTGTGTCTCAAACCGTGCCTTCTTTCTGATGAAGACATGCAGGGCAGAGGTGATTCACCTGTGCCCTGGACGAAGCCCTCTGCATGTGACGGGCGACACTCAGGCAGGCAGCTTGCATCATGAGGGCCCTCCGTCTTAGAGAACAAACCCGCGCGCCATTTGGCTTGTGAAAGCGCCACGTGGAAAAAGCCTGGGATTTCGATAAAATCAGACTGTGCATCAAAAGAAAACCGGTCCTTTAGCTGTGACATTTTTCCTTGTGAGAGATTACATATCCTGCTTTGAGATGGAGCTCCTTAGATATGGCTTTCATGTCATGTGAGAGATGACTGCTTGAGACTCCCATGTCTGATTCTACCGTCTGTCTACCTTAGGACTTTTCACTTCGTCCTTTCTAGAGTTGTATCCTTTTCATGACCTTTATTAGTGAGGCAGGAAGAAGCTTTTTGAAAAATGTCAGTGACCACTGCACAGCCGGGCAGGATTGTCACGAGCCTATGACAGTACTTGTTTGAAGGAGAAGAGTGAGGAGAAATAGGATGAGAAAGGTTTGAATAATAA
>NW_006489012.1:0-782 GCF_000325575.1 Pteropus alecto | reverse complement strand
CCCCTTTTTGGTCCACACATAATAACATGAGCACTTTCCTGTACTGTCAGAAATGCATTGTAATTCTTAATGACTGCTAATGTATGAATTGTATCCTTTATTTTACTGAATATAGTTTAGCTAATCATTGCCTGGTTAATGGACATTTAGTTTTTAAAACATCTGATTTATAAGTATTCTCTTTTGTTTTTCTTTTAACTTGTATAGCTCCAAAGCCCTGATAAAGACTTTGAAGGCAAATCTCTTTATGAGAGCTGGAATGCAAAAAGTCCTTCACCAGAGTTCAGTGGCCTGCCCAGGTAAACAAACAAACAAGCAAGCAGACAAACTCTCGACTGAAGTCAGTGTGGGATTGTGTTGAAAATAAAAATATTTTTATTTTTTAAATTCTCTAACACGTGATAAAGGAAAAGCAATGCTGAGGGTCACAAAATATTACTATGTATTTTGAAGTTAAGTCTGTAGGCCATCAAAAAATGCTTCTCTTTTGAACTTTTGGAATTTCCTAAGAGAGCTACAAAAGTGTTTCTTGTTATGTTAATGAGGTGCTGCCTGGACAGCTCCTAAGAAAGAGGACTGGTTTCCAAGAAAACCTACCGGGTGATTGATTAATGTTGGAAATTTGAGCCCCATCCTTCACTTCCAAGAAGGGGAGAGCAGCTGGAGGTTGAATTAATTGTCAATGGCCAATGATTTAATCAACCGTGCCTATGTAGTGACTCTCCATAACAACCCAAAAGGATTGGGTTTGGAGAGCTTCCAGTTGCGAACATGTGGAGATC
>NW_006489011.1:0-782 GCF_000325575.1 Pteropus alecto | reverse complement strand
AGAGGGAAACCAGATGCAGATAACATCCTCAGCTCTTAGATCCCGTCATGCCTGAAGGAAGTCCTTTGATCCCTCAGCTTTTCTTTTAAGTGTGCCAATATATTTACTTAAGCTGTTTGAATCCTTCTCTTCCTTTCATACAGGATTGTTTTGGCTAACATTTGTTGAATGCAGGAAGCTAGTGAGAACTGGGATTTGAAGTCAGGTATCAATTTCAAGGAACTACATTTCTGAAACTGTGTACGTCACAACTTTCTTACTAAAGCTTTTTTTGCTGCAATTTCAACCAGCATTTCTTGAGTTAGAAAATTCTCTTGTCCAATGTTCATGAATTAAGAGGAGAGCTGAATGTTAAGGAATTTATTTGTTTAGTTCTCTATTCCCTTGGGTTGACTCTGGATTGTGATTAATTGCAGCTTTGGGCTAATTTGTTGCCTAATATTCTTGGGTAAAACTGTAAATGTCATATTAGATTTAACTAGGAGAAGCAGGGGGCTGTCTTCCTGCAAGCCTAGAGTTGGATGAACTATGAAAATGAACATTCACATAAGAATGCCATGTTTGTCTTCCTCATTGCTGCTTTCCCTGCAGGGTAACTCTAGCTAATTTAGTAATTAGTGGTAGGAAGCTTGCAAATCTGCAAGCTAATTTGCACATAAGAAAACCATGCTTAAAATAACATTAACTCACTGGGTTTCTATGTGGGGTTTGGCACACAGCTGTCCCATTCCCTAGGCTGTATCCCCTGTGGTACTTTGAAATGGGAAAGGACAATAGGGCCT
>NW_006489010.1:0-782 GCF_000325575.1 Pteropus alecto | reverse complement strand
AAGTAGGACAGCATGTGTCCAGCATGTAGCACACAGTAGGTAGCTTGCAAGAAGCATCTGTTTTAGTACCTCTTTCTCTTCTGCTTCTTCTTTCTTCCTCATTCCCTTGTTCCGTTGGGGAGGGTCCCAGGCTTACATGGCTGGAAATGAAGACATAGGGGCTAGGGGCGCAGGAGAGGAAGTGGCTCCTGAGGACTCCCTTTCCTATCCTTTCCCCTCAGGGACCTCAAGCTGGACAACGTGATGCTGGACCGGGATGGCCACATCAAGATTGCTGACTTCGGGATGTGCAAGGAGAACATAACTGGGGAGAAACAGGCCAGCACCTTCTGCGGCACTCCCGACTATATCGCACCTGAGGTGAGCTGGCACCCTCCCAGCCACCGGCCTAGGCAGACACCTTGTCTCAACAGGGTAGAGCCAGGAAGGCTTCCCAGAGACAGTGATGTCCACGCCAAAGCCAGGAGGGTGAGGAGGCCTGGCCAGGGCTCATACTCTGGGGCCCCTCTCAGCTCCAGCACCCCTTCTCCTGCTCCAGATCCTACAAGGCCTGAAGTACTCATTCTCTGTGGACTGGTGGTCCTTCGGAGTCCTTCTCTACGAGATGCTCATTGGTCAGTCCCCCTTCCATGGTGACGATGAGGACGAACTCTTCGAGTCCATCCGTGTGGACACCCCACATTATCCACGCTGGATCACCAAGGAGTCCAAGGATATCCTGGAGAAGGTGGGAGGCCCCGGGCTAGGCTGGCTGGGGCAGGGACCAGTATACATGGGGTTGC
>NW_006489009.1:0-782 GCF_000325575.1 Pteropus alecto | reverse complement strand
GGAAAGCCTCAACCCATCCAGAGAAGGTGTCTACGAGGGTTAGTAAGTATCGGGTTTTCCAGATAGGGGGCATGTGTGCAAAGTCAATTTGCCAATTCTGTCCAGGGATGCTGCCCCTAGTCTGATGGGTGGGAAAGAAAGGAGGGCTCATAGACCCTTGGGGAGAGATTGGAGCAGACAGAGCAATTTTTCATAATGTCTCAAAGGAGAGTATTAAAGCTATTACAGGTAATAAGGGGTTTAAGGAATTGTAAAAGTGGTTTAAATCCAATGTGTAAGGAGTTATGAATATCATGCAGGATGTTTTGAGTTTGGCCCTGTGGTAAAATAAAATTTCCTTGCATCTTTAGTTAAGGGTCTTCCTTATCCACTCCGAGCCTGAGGAAAGAATGATACTCTTTAGGAGAGTATCATGGAATGAAATGAGGAATAGCTAAACATTGGGAGGAAGGGTTGCTGTGCTGCCATTTTGGCCCCTGTATCTGCCTTATTATTGCCCTGTATGATGGGATCATTTTCTCCCTAGTGCCCCTTACAGTGAACTACTGCTGCTGCCACCTTGGGAAGATAAATGGCCTGAAGAAGTTTAAGAATTAAGGGTGTATTGGTAATAGGAAAGCCTTTTGTAGTGAGAAGTCCTTTCTTCCCAAATTGAGGCATATGAGTGGAGAATATGGAAAGCATATTTGGAATCTGTATAGATGTTACCCTCTTGTCCAGATGCCAAGGTTAATGCCCTGGTGAGGACAATTAATTCTGCCTTTTGAGAGGTAGTCCCTACA
>NW_006489008.1:0-782 GCF_000325575.1 Pteropus alecto | reverse complement strand
TCGGTTCTCGAGGGAAAAGGGGTTCAGTAATTACTGTTCTTTGGAGGGAAAGGGAAGGGCGTCTCCTGCAGAACATGCTCGTTTCCCTTTTTAAAACTCTCAGCGGTTGTGCCGACTCTCCCTTCCCTGGGGTTCAGGAGGAACAGCACCTGCCCCCTTCCTTCCTGGGTGGGCAGGACACGGAGTTGGGGGTCGTGGGGCAACAGTGTACTCCCCTCACCTCCCACCATGAATCCTCTGGTCGAGAGTCCTGCCGGCCTGAGCGTGGAAGGTCCCTGGTGTCATTCCCCTCCTGCCTCCCCTGGGGGACGCCATCACCCTAGAAAGGAACTCACTCTAATGGGAAAGCACCACTGGGGAGATCTCCTTTACTGAGTGATCTGTGATGGCTGGTCCCTGCTCACAGACCCTGCCCTTCAAGGTAGGGTGTCCATGGCCAGGGAGCATGGCCCCTAAGAACTTTATGGGACGGATGTGGGACAAGAACTTCTGACCACATAGCCCCCAGAGAGAAATGTTCTGCCACCCTCGGTTCTTCTGGGTTATTCTGTCTGTACCTTTCAGATCCTTGAGAATGTTCACCAGTAGTACCTAGAATGGGTGAGCAGGCTCGTCCCCGCAGGAGTGCCTGGAATGAGCCTCGTGTGGAGCAAGTGCATGGGACAGGCCCAGGCACACACACCTGTGAGGTAGAGGCAGCTGGGCCTTCTTTTCTAGCCACCTCACCTGTACAAGGCCCAGATGGCTGTGGCCTCTCGGGTCCCTTGCAGTGGATAAATATG
>NW_006489007.1:0-782 GCF_000325575.1 Pteropus alecto | reverse complement strand
GATGAGCAAGACTTGGCCTTCGTTCTCAGAGAGCTCCTGGTCTGGCTGGGGGCAACAGCTAACCCAAACCGAAGGTTGCTGCTGGGGGAAGCACAGGGCAGGAGAGCAGAATCCCAGCTGTGGGGAGTCACGGGAACTTTGCAAAGGTGGTGGCTTTGAAAGATGAATTCTGGGCACGTGGACAGATCTGAGAGACCATCACATTTGAGGTCTTCTGAGCCTGCCCTGCTGGATATGCATAAAAAAAACAAGATACAGGGCATTTCCCACCAGGCCCCATGAAAGGCTGTGTTCAAATCTCACTCTGCCACTGAGTAGCCAGTATATGGCCATTTTGCTCCTCAGTTTTCATATTTATAAAGTGGAGATAGTGTTTTGAAACCCATGGGGCTATTGGGAAGGTTAACCGTGGAGCTCTTTCCACCTCTACTCTAACAGACAGGGATGGGCCGTCGTTCAGTCTGGGCAGTAAGTGGTATCCGTGGGGAAGTTAGGAGTCCATCAGGTTCCTGAAATTGCTCGGAATAATAACCCCCCAGCTCCATCTACCTACAACCCAGAGACTTTTCAAGGCATTTTTCCCATTTATTATCTCAATCTCAGAGTAATTCATAAGAGCAACTAGGACGGGTGCCTTTGTTTCCATTTTCAGAAGGGTAAGTGGTGTGCAAAATGACAAACTTGGATTTGAACCCTGGGTCTCCATGTTCTTTTTTTCTTTTTAATTTATTTATTATTACTTATGCCTTTATGCACCTGGTCTTCCTAGGTGGTCTCCCATC
>NW_006489006.1:0-782 GCF_000325575.1 Pteropus alecto | reverse complement strand
TCTCTTCTCCTTCTGGGACCCCTATGATGTGAATATAGGTATGCTTGAAGTTGTCCCAAAAATCCCTTAAAATATCCTCATTTAAAAAAAAAATTTTTTCTTTTTGGTATTCTAATTGAGTGTGGGGCTGGCCCATTTCACATCTTGGCTCCTCCTAACAGTCTCGATGTACCTGCTTTTTTATATCCCGAACAAAAGTTATAAGACTTCTGTGTAGCTAGTCTTCAGGTGGTTCTCAAGGTGGTCTATAATTTAGTTCTAATTTTGATGTGCTCTTGGGAGGTGAGCACAGAGTTTACCTACTCTGCCATGTTGATCGGAAGTGTCCCTGTAAGTATTATTTTTATAATGCATTTTCTAAAAATTAGCTAAGCAATAAAAATCTTAACCTCCTGGTATTTGAATGTTACCTGTTGATTCTGAAATTTGCATTTCTTTGACTCTATCCCCCGATGCATCTGGGACTTGTAATTTCTAAAAACTGGGTAGGCTCCAAATTTTCAAATTTGTCTTCTCAGATCATAGTCTCTAGGCCTTAAGCTCACCTGCTCAGGAACTTGAGGAAGAATAGAATTCGGTCTTCATCAATCCCTTTAGTACAGTGACTTCACCTTTACTGTAACCACGAGCCCCCTTTAACTTCTGTCTTCTTCTTTACCCAGCGTGATTTTCAATAGCTCTTCACTGCGTCACTTCCTTCCAGCTACCTGCAGTCATTCTTCCTTTCGTAGCATTATCCTGGCAAATGTGCCGCCTTGGATAAGCGCAGCCTCTGCCTTCGC
>NW_006489005.1:0-782 GCF_000325575.1 Pteropus alecto | reverse complement strand
TGGAAGGATGAATGATCGCACTGATGCACCAAACAACGCTACAGGACAAAGGGTGCCTCTTTAATTCGACTTCTCCGTCAAGGTCCAGCTCACCCAAAGCCTGGATGGAAACGAAAGCCATGACCACCCTCTGCTGGTCAAGGAGCAATTAATCTAAGGAGAGGACTGAATTCACTGCTCAGGGTCATTACAGGTTGGGCCCAGAACCATGAGCTAGATCGCAGCCTGTCTCAGAATCCCAGGGGTGGGACAATGTGTAGAGCTTGAGGATATGCACGCGCCCTGTCCCCTTTTCCTAGAGGAAAGGGGTAGCAGGCAACTCCAGCTCGACTCCCTGCGTGAACCCTACACCCTCATCCCTTTTACACAGTCCACCTAACAGCATTTGCAAACGACAGTAAGAAAAATTTTAAAGCAGCCAGATACTTTTTACAACACAAATAGCCCGCTTCCACGGAGTGACGATAACGACCGAGGTGACATCACACAAGAAACCGTAAGTCAAAAGACAATGGAGTGGTATCTTTCAAGGGATTTTAAAAACCCGTTCACAGCCAGAATTCCACGCCCAGACAAAACACAAATAAAAATTAAATTGAAATAATATTTCAGGATAAAATAAGCAAGGGGACTTGAATTCCGGTAGACTTATATTATACAAACACCGAAGCAAATTCTTCTGGCTGAAGGAAAACGGTGGCTTTTTTGAACGTATTTAATAATGGCAAAATATATAGAACATACCATTTACCGTCTTTACCATTGTCAAGTATACGGCTCAA
>NW_006489004.1:0-782 GCF_000325575.1 Pteropus alecto | reverse complement strand
CCTTCCTCCTCTCCTTCCTCCTCCTCCTGGCTCAGGCTGAGGCCATGACCTTCCTCCTCATCTTCCTCATCCCCCTGGTCCAGGCTGCGATGGTGGGTATCTTCTTCTTCCTGCTCTGAACCTTCATCATCTTCCTCATGGGAGCCGGCATCTTCTTCCTTCTCCATTTCCTCTTCCTCCTCAGAATCTCTCTCCTCCAAATAGCTTCTATCCTCGACCCCTGTGTATTCTGGGGGCTGGTGGCTAATCTCTTTAATGGACACTCTGTGGCCAGTTTCTTCATCTCTCTGGCCTTGTTGTCTATGGCTGGGATCTTGGTGGCCAAGCTCGGCAGAGATGTCCTCATCTTCCCCCTTGGGGACCCTGTGGTGGTGATGGCCAGGGACTTCTGTTTTATACTCATCTGGTAAGTCCTCCTCTTCAGAGCTCTCGTGGCTTTCAGGTTGGTGACTTGCAACATGGTGGCTGAACTTGACTGTGATCTCCTCCTCCTCCTCTCCAAGGCCGTGGTGGGTATGTCTGCGAACCTGGTGCCAATGTTCAGTGGACACATCCTCATCCTCATCTTCTTTGTCTTCGGGGCCTCGATATCCATGGCTGGGGACATGATGGTGGTGTTCCTCTGAGACATCATCCTCTTCCTTCCCATGGCCTCGGTGCCCGTGGGCCTGGTGTCCATACTCATCGGAGATGTCACCTTCTTCTTCATGGCCTTGGTGACTATGGGCTTGGTGTCCGTACTCCTCAGAGACGTCATCACTTTCTTCTTCTTCTTCTTCTTC
>NW_006489003.1:0-782 GCF_000325575.1 Pteropus alecto | reverse complement strand
TCATGACCACGGGGACAGTGTCAGTCAGAAGCAGCAACCAGATTCAGAAGGCTTTTGGAGGCACCGTGCTGGCAATGAGCAAAGGAGCCCGGATCGCGGGTGTGGCCCTTGCAGGTGTCACACTTTTGCTGGATACGATCAGCCTCGTGAAGGAGTCAAAGTACCTGCACGAGGGGGCAAAGATGGCGTCGGCCGAAGAGCTGAGGCAGGAGGCCCAGACGCTGGAGAAGCAGCTGGAGATCCTCACCATGATCCACGAGCACCTGCAGAGAGCCTGACTCCACGGCCCCACAGGGACAAAGGCACGGCGGCGCCTGGTCAGAGAGAAAGAGGGCGCCGCAAATGGGCCACAGAGAAGGAAGGGACGTGGAACCTGGAATAAGGGAGGAGAGGGGACTCGAGGGCGAGGGGGGTAGGGAGAAACTGTTTATTTTGGACTGAAGAAGACATTAGGGTCACGAATAAAGCAAGAGGCGTGGAGGAGAAAGCAACGAGGAGGCCAGCGATACGAAAATGTTGACAACGGGAGAAAGCTCGAGTCTGAAGTGCTGGAACATGGGAGAAGTAACAGTGGCTCCTCTGTGGATCGCCCCGTGTTTCGACGTCCCAGCAAGAACGGAGCCCTTCCCTGGCAGTGGTGGCCTTCAGCCCGACTTTCCAGCGTCGCCTGACCTTTGTCCCGCAGCAGAGTTCTCTTAGTTAGGCAGTGGCTTCTTTCCTTCTTTAATTTTTAATTTTCTTATCATTTTTTTTTCAATTACAGTTGACATACAATATTAGTT
>NW_006489002.1:0-782 GCF_000325575.1 Pteropus alecto | reverse complement strand
CCAGCTGAAAAGGCTTCCAGAGGATTTAAATATAGTCCCTTGGGTACTTTTTTCTTTTTCCCCTTTTGAGAGTCAGAAATTTAAGGATTAAGATATACAGAATCAAATGTGTACATAGGGGAATTATAAAAACACCATGCATGCCCAGGGAAACATAAAGACTCAGAAAAGAGCTGAGAATATCTCAAGTTTTCATCTCAGGCTGATCTCCGGTACAGAGATACTCTTTAACAATTAAAAAAGAAAACCAATTCTGGAGAGTGGGAATAACCTAATATCCAGAGTTACCACATTATGAAATTCAAATGTCTAGTTTTCAACAACAAAGTCACAAGCATAAAAAGAAAGAAGAAAGTTTGGCCATTAAAAGAACAAAATTAATTGTTATAAACTGTCCGTGAGGAAACTCAGACATCAGACTTACTGGACAAAACTTTACAAACAGCTTTATTAAAGATGCTCAAAAAGCTAAAGCAAGACACAGAAAAAGACAGGAAAATGATTTGTAAGCAAAATAAGAATACCAATAAAGAGGTAAAAATATAAAAAAGAACCAAAAGAAATTCCGGAACTGAAAAGTAAAATGAAAAATTCACTAAAAGGATTCAAAAGCAGATTTGAGCAGGCAGAAGAAGAATCAGTGAACTTTAAAGTAAGACCGTTGAAATTATTGAGTCTGAGGAACAGAAAGAAATAAGGATAGAGAAAAATGAACAAATCCTAAGTGACCTGTGGGACACTATCAAGCAGTCTAACATGTGCACTTTGGGAATCACACAAGG
>NW_006489001.1:0-781 GCF_000325575.1 Pteropus alecto | reverse complement strand
GATTTAGAACTGAGCAAAAGCATATGAAAAGCAAAATCTTAAAAAATTATTTTTTGAGCCACTACTATGCCTAGTTGGCAAGAAACATATCTTCTTTGATCCTGTTCGCTCATTTTTAAAACAGGGAGAATCTTACCCAATTTACAGGATTCTTTGGAAGATTAACTGGGTAAATTTATTTTAACAACATTAGTGCACTGCTTGGTTCATCAGAACTATTCAATAAAAGATCATTTTCTTTCTTTCCTTCCCTCTGGCCCAGTTTCCTGCCTTTCTGTAGGAAACACAAATATCTACTGCACAGTCTTTTTCCCTAAAAAGAACTTGGCAAGAAAATAAATCAAAATATAAAAAGTTAAATTACAACAAAAGAGATTTATTTAACAAATATTTACATGGTTCTTATTATGTACTAGGCAATGTTCTACGTATTTTAGAAAAAAATCGATCATTTAACTTTTGAAACACTATGAAAAGGGGTACTATTACTATTCCCATTTTACAGGTGAGGAAACTGACAAATAGTATTTGCATGAGACAGCACAAGAGATGTTACTAGAAAATTGTTATTGTAGAAAACATACAGCATAGCTAAGAAAAAAAAAGCAAGGAAGCATCAAGTGTGATAGTGCATAAATACTAGTTAGAATCTGAATATGAGTATCAAACTAGAGAAGCTTGGATATTAATTACGTCTACAGAGAGGAGGAATTGAGGAGACCAGGTGTCATACTGCATATTTCTCTGTGTGTGCGTGTGTGCGTGCATGAGTGTGTGTGAG
>NW_006489000.1:0-782 GCF_000325575.1 Pteropus alecto | reverse complement strand
CCGACGCCACAAACATGCACACGAGTGGCACAGTGCAGTTAGTGGCCAGGCAGGCACAGGGACCTGCGGTGACTGGAAAACCTCGCGGCTAATAGCATGGCTGCCCAGGCTCCCCCAGCTCACAGGCAAAGGCTGGAATCCCGACAAACAGCCCTGGGGGGTCCCCGCCAGGCTGTTCCCCACATCGTTCCTGAAAATGGCAAACGAAAATCCTTTTACTGTTTTACTATGGCAGATATTTTCAGGCAAGTAGATTTTCTGCAACGCAGGCATATTCTCTGAGTCTGAGACCCTTGTGCCATTGTCATAAGAATAAAATGACCTCTTAGGAAATTTCTGAGAAATTCGAGGAGCTGGAATCGATGAGTCTGATGCCAGCACAACCATTACACTTAGCAGCTCCTGGTTAAGTCTGAGAGTTTAACGGAGCTGTGTCTCCAAGAATGTTCTTTCTCACAAGTAAGAGACGTCCGAGTCCGACTCTCCCGCCCCAGCATTCACCATCGAAGAGTGAACACTGAAAGCATTTTGTGCTGTCGTTATGTCAGACTCAGGCTTATCTGATGGGGAAGGAGTTTTCATCAATCTGGTCAAAAAGGAAAAAAACCTTACAAGCCAATCTGAGACATTCTGAACTTCAGCACCCAGGAAACTCAAAGCATCCCCCTCGCCCCAACTGGTCCCTAAGGTTAGTCACGTGGGGCCATCTGGAGTCACCAAACCCAGTTCCAAGTGGCACAGCGATACGTATCCAGCCAAACGACCCAGAGAGAGAGGCCATT
>NW_006488999.1:0-781 GCF_000325575.1 Pteropus alecto | reverse complement strand
GATAGATGGATAGATGGATAGATGAATGGGTGGATGGATTGATGGAAAGATGGGTGGATGGACAAATGGAAAAGAAGGAGATAGAGAGTATAGTTTAAAGAATGACTAGATGGCAAACAGCCTGTTCTAGTAAAGGATACCTCTCTCCTTCCAAGTCATTCCAACCACCCTCCACCTTCTTCATTCTAATCCTGTCCCAGACATGCCCCTATAACTTAATATCACGATAATGATTACAAGAAAGAACCGTATGGAGATAAGAACAAAGCTTCAAATCTTGGCGAGACCGGCCAGACAAGAAGAAACCAGCCCCAAGAACATAAAGATAAATGAACAGCTTAAGCAACAGCCTGAAGTGGGAACCTTGTTGAACTTGGCATGTTGAAAGAGCAGAACCGAGAGCAGTGGGGCTGAGGCATTGTGAGTCAGGAGAGGAAGAGGGCATTACAGGTGGAGTCCGCATTTAGTTTTAAAAGCTACAGGTTTTGAACAGAGGACACGACCCCTTAACACTTTTCCATGATCGCCCCTGGTCCTGGTGGAGGAGGGTGGTGAGAGCGAGAGAGGGACCAAGATGAGAGATGGCGGCAAGCGGGGGAGAGGGCAGAGGGTGTTTTGGATACATTTGGTGGTGGAATTGTCACGTCTTGGAGACAGGCAGCATGTGGAGAGCGAGCAAATGGGAGAAAGCAAGGGTGACTCCCAGGTGTCCGCATGTAGGCTTGAGATCATGGCAGCAACACATATTGAGCTGGAGAAGACTGGTCGAGATTTTAGATGG
>NW_006488998.1:0-781 GCF_000325575.1 Pteropus alecto | reverse complement strand
TTGTCCAAGGGTCATCTATTTTTATTAACCACATCATGTTAACTGAAAAGACAATTCTTCCACAAATGGTTATTATGTGTTATGCTTGAGGCATTTAAACAGATAAAGAGAAAAGCCATGTAATAAGATCTTGAGATGACACAAGTTCACCAATAGCTATACCACAATTGCAAATGTGTTGAGTAAAAAAGAGTAAGGCACTACTATGAACAAACACTAAAGTGAATCCCTGCTAAAACTAGATGGTAGGCTAATAATCATTTTAAGGCAGTGCTTGGATCACAAGGAAAAAAGATAATTTCCAAGGACATAACGGATAAACAACTATACAAGAAGCTGAACTCAGAGAAGTGACTGTAAACAAAACATAAGGGTGCAGACAAGGGGAAAGAGGTACAGGACAATACCTACTTGGGGACAAATACCTACAAGAGAACAAGTACTAGAATGGAGACTTGGAGAATGAAAAGAGAATTGCAAAACAGAAGATGGATCTGAAGAAATTACCCAGAATGAAGGATAAAAGACAGAAAATTTGAAAGAGAAGACAAGCAACAGAAAAGACAGTAAGATTCAAATACTCCGAGAACCAGAAAAAGAGTAACAGACTGAAGAAGAAATATTTAAAAAACTGATACTGACAATTTTCCATAACTGAATACAGACACAGAAATTCTGTTGAAGATCATAATCCATACAGATATAACGAATTATTAGTATCATGAATACAATTTTTTAAAAGGCTCCTCCAAGTAAATAAGAAAAAAACCAATAAAAAAAA
>NW_006488997.1:0-781 GCF_000325575.1 Pteropus alecto | reverse complement strand
CCAGAGGACCACCACTAGAAAGCAGAAACCCATAGTGAACTAGGGACTGTTTGACCATGTGTTACTTAACAGCTATTTGTGCTATTATAAAAATATAATTCATCTGATAACCATGGAAACCAAAATGAAGGCACTATGGTGAGGGTGGCTCTTCTCAGAAATCTAAAAACAATAAGAGGCCTGAAACCAGAAAGACAAAGAAATCCAACTGCTCCAGGCCAGAAGGAAATCGTTTCCTAAAAGCCCTGACAAAGCTGCATTTTCTCCAGTGTCTAAAATCTCACCAGGCTTCAACAAGGGCTCTGGGACTACAGTGACTGATCATGAAACAATTCAGGCCTCTCTGTGTGTTTCTCTCCCTTGGGGCCAGCTGCTATGAGGCAAGTTCACTGGGAGATGAAACTTATTATTATAAAATGTACTGAAAACCAACATATATCTATGTATACATATACATTTTTCCCCCCAGCTCCTAGTAGGTGTACAAGCACACAGCAGGTGCTCCATAAATACTTTTTTAAATAAATGAAGAATTAGGTTAGAACTCAGGAAAAGAACAGAGTCTGGTAAACAGTGTGCGTTCTTTCCACCATGCAGTGCCAACATTCTGTTTGGGCCCGAGAAAATCAAAGTCATTCTGGACCTCATTCTGGGTTCAGCTTCTCCATTTGCAAAAGGAGCCAGTTGGATTAGATGGTTTCCCAGGCATCTTCCAGCTCTGACAGTCAATCACTGTACTGTGCTGTTTTTTGGTGATAGCACACGCCTGGCACTTTTTTTT